>NC_059363.1:41025781-41208281 GCF_019703515.2 Myxocyprinus asiaticus | reverse complement strand
TCCATGATGTTCAAAATCATTTACACACTGTACAAATATTAGGGCTAAACCTTTTGACAAAAAAACAAAAACAAATATAATTGCGATTATTTTGAAAATGGTGAGAAGAAAATAAAACTTGTAAGTGATGTTTTGTCCACACCTTTCTGATGCTCTCTAAATAATGTTAGAAAGGGTTTATTTAGTCACCTTAAAAGAACCAAACTAAATAAATAAGAAAAAAACTGTGAAACACAGAGGAAAAAAAAAAAAGAAAAAAGAAAAAAGAAAAGAAAAAAAAATCATCATCTTTGCATTCACATTGCACCTGTCCACTGTCTTTTTTTTTTTTTTTTTTTTATAAATCTCAGACCACTTTTCATCATACTTTTTTTTGGAACCCAGTCAACTTGAATATGATATTACATAATGAAATAATACTGAATAATCATTACAATAATAATAGTGATAATTATTAATATGCTAATATTAAGCACATACTATGGTATAGCAATAATAATAATATTTCTGTAATAATTTTGTAACTTGCACGTGGCGTAGCTATGCAGTCCCATTAAACCCTCAAGCCTTTATTTTGGCAGAGAACTGTAAGAAAACCTTTGTAGTTGAGTTAAACAACTAACTTTAATGCAGTGAAATGCTCTCATTTCCACTTGTGTCCACAAAAACCTGGTGTCATTGGGTTATTTTATATTTGTTTACTAACTTGTAGCAGCCAAACATATGTGAAATTATGCAAATTTGCAATTAAAGTGAATCTGGATCTCTTTAAATATAACATGCTCAGCGCACAAAGCACACCGAAACTAACTCAGAGCACAAAATATAATTTGTGTGTATGAAGCACAAAACTGCACTGAAACCACTGACAATGAGCCTTATGCATGCTCAGAGTATGTGCAATACACTGCCCCGTTTACACCTTGCACTTACACTTAGACTACACACTACAGACAGAACACAGCTGCATGCATAAGTGCAGCACGGCCAGTAGCGGTTTTAACCACCATGCAAACCACGCAATTGCGTGGGGCTCCGGACATCGGGGGCCCCGCCCCAGTAGGAAAGCTCAGCAAAAACCACTTGAGGGGTGATATGTCACATGTTGTTCTGTTGTCACGCATGAATACGCTGTTGTCAGTGCTCTCAGAGCTGTTCATGTTAGAGATCCACCGGACTGGGTCAGTTTTTCAAGTAGGACTTTTAGTTCGGGTTTGTAATTTATGAAAAAAATATACAGGCCTTCCGAACTTGTTTCGCCCACACACTCTCACTCACAGATACGTGCGAATGGATGAGTTAGTAAAACCGCAACTGGCTGTGCTGCACTTATGCATGCAGCTGTTCATACCGAACGTGTTTTTTGCCCGTGTCATTGTTTTCCTATGTAAACACGTGCTGGACGATCGTCCATGCCTGCTGCACTGCGTCTTGCTGTTTCTCCAGTGTCTCACAAGACCGGCACGTTTTCAGACATGTTTTTAACTTTTAAGTTAAAAAGAACTTTGTTTCACTCAAAAACGTTCTGATTTAACATTCTGAACAAGTTCAGGTTGCAAAGAGGTGTTTAACATTGAAAGATGTTTAACATTATTCCAGATTGTTCTGCACCAAGCAAAGTTTCAGCGCTTTCAGCAATATTTTCCCCCCTTTCTGCTGCTCTAGTGTGCTGAGTGGCCGCTGTGCCTTCTGTTACAATACTGTAACGAATGTTGTCAACGATGCTTACATAAAATACAGCCTTTTGCAACATGGTGAACAATACACTGCAGTGTCAGAATATAAGCTCCTGGTGAAAGTAAATTAAATAAGACATTACTATTGTATACAGCAAATCCTCAAAGTAATAATAAAAATACTGTATCAAATTATGATGACAAACTGGATAACAATAAATTATTTTTGGCTCATAATAATAATAAATAAAAATTGTAGTAGGTTTTACACACCCTGTTCATAAAAAAAAAAAAATGTATGTAGGTAATTTTTTTATTTTATTATTTTTTTTTTTTTACTGTATTGTGGAAAACTGGAAAACATGAATTAATTAACATTAACTAGATTTTTAAGTTTCAGTAAACATTTTGAATGTACTTGGCTACAACGGCTGATAGGATGAATTTAAAATTATGATTTAAAATCAAATGTTATTTATTTTTTCAATTAAAATGTTTTTATTGACTCAAACATATAAGAAAGAAAAAACACAACATTGAGACAACATTTAACCCCCACTATTACCCCTCCCCAATCACCAGCTCCACCCCGACCTCCAGCAAACACCCCTGTGGTCACAAAATAGAATACACACACACACACACACACACACAAAATAATAAAATACCTCCCCCCCCCCCCCCCCCCAAAAAAAAAGAAAATGTAATAATCATATATAATTAAAACTAAACCTCTCTCTCCACAGCCCCTCCCCGAGAGTCCCCAAAAAACACCAAATAACTGCCCCACTTCCTAGCAAACAAATCTCGAATCCCCAGCACTCTGCTCGACATCTCCTCAAAAGCCGCCACCCTCCCCATCTCCGCACACCACTCCGGAAATGAGGGAGCCTCATCTGACTTCCATCCCCTTAAAATAATCTGCCTGCCAATCATCATACTGGTCAGGACCCAATTTTTTATGTGTTTGTCCACCAAGTTTATGACCGCCCCATCGCCCAGAATACAGAGTCTGGGGCTAAACAAAATTCGAGTGCTCAAAACGTCACATATGACACTCTGAACCTTCAACCAAAACTCTTGGATCTTAACACACCCCCAAAAAACATGGGTTGTGTCTCCATCTTCTGATTGGCATCACCAGCAGGTGGGTGTTTCTTTAAAGAGCACCTATTATGGTTTTTAAACGTGCCTAATTTTGTTTTAAAGGTCTCATACAATAGATTTACATGCATCCAAGGTCAAAAAATACTTTAATTTGCTCATAATTTAAATTGCAGCAATACATTTTTTCCCCCAGTGTTAAAAACAACTCGTTCAATGATCTGTTCTAAAGGATTCATTATAAACTCCTCCTTTCAGAGAGCCTACACGGCTCTGATTGGTCAGATGTCCCAGTCTGTTGTGATTGGTCAACCACTTAGTGTAGTGTTTGAGGGCAGGTCAAAGCTGTTCACGAGCAGCCAATGAAGACCAGAGGCGTTTTTTTTTTTTTTTTTTTTTTACCAAATTATGTAGGTTAGTACAGGAAGTCTGGAATTACTAAAGACTCATTTCAGGTGTTCAGAATCGGTTCTTTCTTTTGGGAGTCAATAACTCCATATGTCGTACACTTTGATTTTTGAAACTTTGAAGACTTTTTTACATTCACAAACAGCTATATAACACACTACATGAAAGGTAATATTTGAAAAACCATAATAGGTGCTCTTTAAGACCAAGCCTATACAATCTAGAGGGGGTCCAATAGAATCTATGTAAAATCTTGAATTGCATAAGGTGAACCCTTGCATCTCAAGATGCAGACTTGAAGTTTTTTAGAATCCTATCCCACACTCCCTCCTTCAATACCAAGTTTAAATCTTTCTCCCATAATCTCTTGAGAGAAGTTGAAGTTCCGTCCCCCAGACTCTGAATTAGCAGGGAGTAATATACTGATGCCTCATGACCTTTTCCAAAAGCAGTAATCACCTCTCCAAGAGTATCTGCCGCTTTAGGGGGTTGTATGCTACTCCCAAAAACAATACAGTGCAGGTGGAACAGCTGTAAATACCTATAGAATTGAGATCTGGGAATCCCAAAATGTTGAACCAAATTTTCAAAAGATCTCAATACTCCACTCTCATATAGGTCACCGAGTGTAGTAACCCCCCACACAATCCAGTCTGACCAGAAGAAAGGGGACTTATTAATACATAATTTAGGGTTCAACCATATGCTTGAGGCAACATTTAAATAATGTCCGAATTAAACACTCTGGACATGAGCAAAAGCAAAAGCTTATGCGCCATACCTCCCGCCACCACCCCTGGAAAATCATCCTCCTTTCTTATCGTGGCTGCTAATGGTTCCAGGGCCAGATAGAACAATAAGGGGGAATAATCCATTTGTTTGTACCGCCGCTACCGGGTGTCTATAAAGTAAATTAATCCATCCAATAAAAGTTTACCTGAACCCGTATATTTCCAGAATTGTAAAAAGATAATCCCATTCTACCATATCAAAGTCTTTTTGGCATTAAGTGAGAATGCAGCGACCGGAGTCTGATCATTCGCCACTAACCACATGATATTGATGAAACGCCTAATGTTATCAGAAGAGCTGAGGCCCCCAATAAACCCCACATGACCTATATGTATAAGAGATGTCATAACTTAATTGGTTAGCCAGAATTTTTGACAATATTATTACATCTAGCTGGATCAGGGAAATTGGACGGTAACTCGTACACTCCCTTGGATCTTTGTCCTTTTTAAGAATCAGGCTTGTGTCATGGTTGGCGGAAGCTTTCCATTCTTTAATGATTCCATATAAACTTCTAGTAAAAGCGGAGCCAATTCTGTAGCATAAGATCTAAAATCTGGCCCCGGAGCCTTGCCTGTAGGCAAGGCCTTATTTACCTCATCTAGTTTCTCCAAGGTTATCTCAGAATCTATTCTAGAATAAATCTTATGGACTGACGAAAAAATGTATAGTCCCTACCAGATGGGTTCAAAAGTCTCCAAATATCTGTAAGACCAAGATTTTTACACAACCTGTGAAGCGTCAGTGTTGCTCTAGGGGGCTTACACACTTTTGCTTCACTATGATCAAGGACTGAGTCCATCAAAAGATTAAGTCTCCTCCCAATATTATATCATGAGGGGTGCCAGTGGCTTGCAACATCCCTTCAAGATCTATCAAAAAGCCCTGGTCATCAGAATTAGGTGTGCAAATATTAGCCAAAATCAACCTTTGCCCCTGAATTTCTGCTAAAACATAATGACTCTTCCTAATTTATCTTTAATCTGTTTGAGACATTTGAACTGCAGATGTTTACTTATCAGTGTATCAGTGACTCCCCTGCTCTTACTCGAGCCTGCACTAAAGAAAACATGCCTACCCCATATCTTCCAAAATTTTTATAATATCAAATTTACTTAGTTTATGAAAAGACATAACCTTCCTTCTTTTTATGGGGTGCCCCAACCCATTCACATTCCATGTGGAGAGAGACAATCCACTCATATTAACATTTGACATTTTGACATATGAGAAAAATAGATTGTGTGTCAAAAATAAAATAATAAAGACCACATTCCAACATTAGTGCAACAGTCAAACCCCAAACTTTCCCCAGAAAAAAAAAAAAACAGAAAAAAGAAAAACGTGCGCATTAACCCAGCGCACGACAGCGCCAACTGGCGTCCATCCCTCTAAACTCAAACAGTCCATGTATGCCTATGAGTCCCCGTGACAACTTTGCCATCGGATTGCTCAAGTCTGGTGTTTCTATGCAAATTTTGTGAGACAGAATTACATAACAGAAAATAATCTATAAAACAAACTCCAGCCCATAGGTAGAATAAACATGTGTAGATTCATTCAGAAATATGTCCCGAAGGTGTGTTCCTCCACAATAATAATAATAATAATAATAATAATAATAATAATAATAAATTAAATAAAATTAAATAAAAATAAATAAAATTATTTTTTAAAAATGTAAAAAAAAATCAGTTTGCTCGGGCAGTCAAACAAATGTTCAGTGAGCCAGCAGTTCATGAGTGCAGCAGATGACCTAATCCATCCAATGTCCTGCAAAAAATACTCCACAAAACAAACTCCAGCCAATAGGAGGCATAAACACAAGGCATGTGCAGATTCATCCACAACTGGCCTGAAGGAGTGTTATTCCACAAAACAAACTCCAGCTGCTAGGCGGAACCACATAAAAAGAAACAAAACAGGTGCCCCATTTCCTCGGACGGTCAAGTGTATGTTCAGTGAGTCAAGCTCACTTGGGGGCAATGTGAGAAACACATCATGACTTCCTCAGTCCATTGATTTTATGAAAGACATCGCTTTTTGTGGGAATGTAAATATTTTGCGGCCATCCTTAGTATCTATTCTCAATTTAGCTGAAACATCAGAGCAAAAGTGACCTTCCATTGATATAAGAGTTTCTTGCATTCCTTGAATCGATCACATTTCTCTCTTGTCGAATAAGTCTGGGAACAAGAAAATGTTGTGGTTCTTCCAAGAAAGCCTTCCTTTACTCCTCGCCTCGCATAACACAAGACCTTTATCGGATGATCTCAGAAATTTGGCCAGAATTGATCGGGGCCTGTCTCCCTCAGCGGATCTCTGACCCAGCACTCTGTGAGCTTGCTTGATTTCCAGCTTATGGCCTGTTATGTTGAGCAGACTCGGGAAGTGCTTGTCTAGGAATTTCACCATATCTCGGCCTTCCTCATACTCAGGAATTCCAACAGTTCGGACGTTGTTTCGCTGATTATGATTCTCAAGGTCTTCCAACTTTTCCCAAATGCGTTCCAAATCTGTTTTGGATGCTAGCGGATTAGCAGCTAATTCCTCAACGTACCTAATTCTTGTAACCAACTTGTAGCCTCTATCACCGTAATCGATTGACGTATTACAGCAAGATCCTCCAAGTCAGCAATGACCTTTGTCAGGATTAAAGACATGCTGGACTCATCTGGACTCAAGATGGTGCCGAGTATGGCTGCTGCATTGCGAGCTCCGACACAACATGGCAGTTTGTTTTGTTCACAATTCTTATGTTTTTTGTCTTGGATGTTGTCTGCCTTATTCTCTACGACAGACAAACAATTTTGGACATTGGTTCAGCAATTTCACACCGTAAACCGGACTTCAAATTCCTCAATGCCGACCCGCTGTTTACAAACACGCAAGCGGAGCCCTTTGTCTGGTCTGCACGGCTGCGGAAATGCAGAAGGAAAAGGGGAAACAGAGCTGGCGTTCTCATCAGAGTAAGACACAGCGCAAATCGACCCCCGCTACCCAGTATTCTACTGGCAAATGTTCAGCCTCTGGATAACAAGCTATGCGAGCTGAAAGCGCGGATCTCTTTCCAATGAGAGACGAGGGACTGCTGCATTATCTGCCTTACAGAAACTTGGATGTCTGTGGAGATTCCAGACTCAGCCATTGAACCCGCGGGGTTCTCCGTGCACCGAGCGGACAGAGTGAAAAGCAGAGGTGGTGGCGTATGTTTTATGATCAACAAATCCTGGTCAGAGGAACGTACATTCTATCAAGTCTTTCTGCTCTCCTGATCTGGAATTTCTCATGCTTCTGTGTCGACCATTCTGGCTACCGAGGGAATTCACAGCGGTCATTATCACTGCTGTGTACATCCTCCACAAGCCGACACAGACCGGGCACTCAAGGAACTGTATGGGAGTATAAGTGAGCAGGAAACCACGCACCCTGAGGCCGCGTTCATTGTGACCGGGGACTTTAATAAAGCCAGTTTCAAATCAGTCGCACCAAAATACCACCAGCACATTAGTTTCAACACACGAGGGGACCGAGTTTTGGACCATTGCTACTCTCCCTTCCGGGATGGCTACAAATCCCTCCCCCGCCCACCATTTGGCAAATCGGACCACTCTTCCATTTTGCTTCTGCCCGCTTACAGGCAGAAACTGAAACAGGAAGCACCCACCCTCAGAACGATCCAGTGCTGGTCGGACAAATCAGACTCTATGCTAAAAGACTGTTTTGATCACACGGACTGGGAGATGTTCCGGTCTGCCTCTGATGACGACATCGAGGTTTTATGCTGATAGCGTAATGTGTTTCATCAAAAAGTGCATGGAGGACATAGTTCTGAACAGAACAATATGGATCTATCCGAACCAGAAGCCATGGATAAATAGCGATGTTCGTGTGGCACTTAATGTGCGGACCTCTGCTTTCAATTCCGGGAATGTGGAGGAGCATAAACAAGCCAGTTATGCCCTCCAAAAACAGAACAGCAAAACGCCAGTACAGGAACAAGATTGAAGGACAGTTTAACACCACCAACTCTAGAAGCATGTGGCAGGGAATTAATATCATCATGGACTTTAAAGGGAATAAAAACTCCGCCATGAACACCGCTGCCTCTCTCCCGGATGAGCTAAATACTTTTTATGCTCGTTTTGAGGGAAATAACACCGCCCTCGCGGAGAGAGCTCTCGCGGCCGAAGCTACAGAGGTTAGTTCACTCTCCATCTCTGTAGCGGATGTAATCCGATCCTTCCGACGGGTGAATATCTGCAAAGCCGCGGGCCCAGATGGCATTCCGGGCCACGTCATCAGAGCATGCGCGAACCAGCTGGCTGGTGTTTTTACAGACATTTTCAACCTTTCCCTCTCTTTGTCTGTAGTCCCCACATGCTTTAAAACATCCACCATTGTGCCTGTTCCAAAGCAATCAAAAATAACTTGCTTAAATGACTGGTGTCCTGTTGTTCTGACCCCCATCATCAGCAAATGATTTGAGAGACTAATCAGAGATTACATCTGCTCTGTGCTGCCTCTCTCTCTTGACCCATTGCAGTTTGCTTACCGCAACAACCGCTCTACTGATGATCCCATTGCATCTACACTACACACTGCTCTCTCCCACCTGGAAAAAAAGAACACTTATGTGAGAATGCTGTTTGTAGACTACAGCTCAGCATTCAACACCATAGTGCCCTCCAAGCTAGATGAGAAACTCCGGGCTCTAGGCTTAAACAGCTCGCTGTGCAGCTGGATCCTGGACTTCCTGTCAAGCAGACGCCAGATGGTTAGAATAGGCAGCAACATCTCCTCATCACTGACCCTCAACACTGGAGCCCCACAGGGCTGTGTTCTCAGCCCACTCCTGTAATCTCTGTACACACATGACTGTGTGGCAACACGTAGCTCCAATGCCATCATTAAGTTTTCTGATGACACGAAGGTGGTAGGTCTGATCACTGACAATGATGAAACAGCCTACAGAGAGGAGGTGCACACTCTGACACACTGGTGTCAGGAGCACAACCTCTCCCTCAATGTCAGTAAGACAAAGGAGCTTGTGGTGGACTTCAGAAGAAAAGACAAGAGAACACAGTCCCATCACCATCAATGGAGCACCAGTGGAGAGAGTCAGCAGCTTCAAGTTCCTGGGTGTCCACATCACTGAGGAAATCACATGGTCCATTCACACTGAAGTCGTTGTGAAGAAGGCTCATCGCCTCTTCTTCCTGAGACGGCTGAGGAAGTTTGGAATGAACCGCCACATCCTCACACGGTTCTACACCTGCACTGTAGAGAGCATCCTGACTGGCTGCATCTCCGCCTGGTATGGCAATAGCACAGCCCACAACCACAAAGCACTGCAAAGGGTGGTGTGAACTGCCAGACACATCATCGGAGGTGAGCTTCCCTCCCTCCAGGAACTATATACAAGGTGGTGTGTGAAAAAAGCTCGGAGGATCATCAGAGACTCCAGCCACCCGAGCCATGGGCTGTTCTCACTGTTACCATCAGGCAGGTGATATCGCAGCATCAGGACCCGCACCAGCCGACTCCATGATAGCTTCTTCCCCCAAGCAATCAGACTTTTGAACTCTTGATCTCCCACGATCAAAATACATCAGCACTGCACTTTATTACTCTTACTCTTATATCTCACTGTCATAAATTATATTATTATTATATATATTCTCTCTTAACAACTGACTATCAACCGACAGCCTGAATGTCAATACAGTACAATACAGCCTACTGTACATTCTATATATACTACTATATATATATACTTTTTTATTTTTATTGAATAATGTGTATCTATATTGTGCGTACTGTATACTGTACAGTGTATGTTATTATTTGTATATTGTTGTGTGTAATTATGTGTATATTACACTTTAAATTGTGTTGTGTTAATTTGATGTTATTGTAAATTGGTATATGTCTCATCACTGTCACGACTGCTATATTGATCGGAACTGCACCCAAGAATTTCACACACCATTGCACTTGTGTATATGGCTGTGTGACAATAAATGTGATTTGATTTGATTTTGATTTGACAGTTGCCGCTGGATTTCTCCCGCCGCACTGTCCAAACTGAGTCCCTGGTCTGCGGCCCTGTCTGGGGTATCAGCTTGAGTACACAAGTGTCTTTCAATGTATCCAGAGCCTGAGCATTTTGAATTCATTGACATGTTGACTTCTTAGTTCAGTTATGTAGCATGGTGTATTGAATTTCAACGGTTTATGACACAAAAATAATTAAAAACTAGCGAAGTGCACAGAGCTCGCCATTCACACATCTGACCCCCACATGGCGCCACGCGACTCCTCCAATTTTATGTTATTTTTTAACCAAAAATTTTTAAAATGGGGCCCTGGGTTGATCGGTTGCTTGGGGCCTCAGAAATCGTAAACCTGCCCCTGAGTACAGCAGTTTGTTTGATATTATTTGTTCGATATAAGACCAGGAGTAATATTGCAAATAATGTAAAAAAGATTTATTCAGTTGTATCTTTCATCAACCTTTATAACCTAATTGATCTATTGTTTTTATTAGTTGCATTACTACTGTTATTTTGCAAATGTATATTTTTCTAAGATATGAGGAGAAATAAGTGCAATGCCTCTGTGTTGTGTGGTTTTGGATTATAAATGTAAATAATATATCTACATCTAGCACACACTTGAGGTAAACGGGCAGAGCATGAATGCAGCTCTGTGAGCTGTGAAGGGCCCTACAGACTTTAAAGCACAGGGGCAATTAAGCTCTGCCTCATCAGCTGGAAAAGCGAGACATGCCCAGAGCTGAAGATTGAAGATAATACTGCCTTAAAAAGTAGCCGCTTCTCACTCAGTTTAAAATTAAAATCAAACATTTTGATAAAACAAAACAGGAAGAAACCACTAAACGGAAGAGAACAAAGAGAGAAGAAGAAAGTTCCACAAATCACTTGGCCAAATAAAGGCCTTCATAGTCAGTACAATTAATAATACATAATAACAACACTCTGTGTGTGTCCAAGGTGGTGGTGTTGGGGTGGGTGGGGTTGATTTTATATTTGCTTTATCTTAATTGTAACGAATTAAGGACAAAGCAGTGTCCTCTAGCTTTCCAAAAACAAAGTTGTGAGCATAAAAGGAAATTGACAGTCGACATTCCAATTTCATTAAAGGAGGCAATTTCCTAATGATAATCACCATCTGCCTGTCACTAGAATGCTGTTCCCCTTCTGTCACTCACTCGACGTTGTGTCGATGACATCTCTGATCTTTAAGAAAAGGCCAATGAGAATTGGCAAGTGGGATTTGCATGCCACTCCCCCGGACATACGGGTATAAAAGGAGCTGGAATGCAACCACTCATTCATATTTCTTCTTCGGAGCCGAGTGGTTGTGTTCATTCAAGCTGAACTACTACTGGTCCATTCATCTCTCTTGCTCTCACGAGCTGTTGGTCTTATGGTGCATTACAGCGGTTCTCCCCCTCTTGCACCGGCATTGTGCAGAGTACATCCCTGGGCTCTTCAACAGCGAGAAAAAAAGAGTATATTTTCTCTCTAAAAGAGAATATTTCCAACTAAAAGAGTGGCACTCACAAAAGCGTCTTTTTCAAGATTGCTTTTCGTTTGTGTATCCTTCCTGGTTGCGGTTGCTATCTGTCCACTTCTGACGGCCACGATCACTGTATCTCGTGTTTGGGTGCTTCCCACGTGGAAACATTGTTTGTGGATGGTTCATGTCCTCATCGCGAGAACATGACCATGGCTACATTGCGGTCGCAATGACGAAAGAAAGCCACCCCAGCGACTCCCCGTCTCGGTCCTTCTACCTACGGTATTAGGCTGAGTCGGTTAGCACTGGGGGCGATTTGGAGACTTCAGTGGGAGCTTCTCCGCCGGGTAACCCCCCACGGACCTCCCATTCCCCTGCACGCTCGTATGCCCCGGCCAGGTTCTGGGATGAGACCACGGGCCCATCTCAGGGCGGGTTCGCGGCCTCGTTCGGAACTCGCAAAAAGGATGAGATATCCATTGCAGCATCAGAGAGCGGGCTCGCCGTGTCCCTCGGGTACGGTGGTCCATTCGCAGGCGGACGCGGTGCTGGCAGCCATACTTGTCCGGGCAGCCACGAGTGTCAGGCTGGAGTGGAACACTCCGCTCCCACCCGAACCCTCACAGCTCGACGATTGGTTCCTGGGGCCGGAGTGCTGCTCACGGCCATGCCCCGCTCCCGTTCCTTTCTTCCTGGAAGTGCATGAGGAGCTTACGTGGTCGTGGCAGAGACCTTTTACTGCCCGCATCCGATTCGTGAACTCCTCTGCTCTCACTACCCTCGAACGTGGGGCGGCGAGGAGGTACTCGATGATTCCTCGGGTGGATCAGGCGGTCGCGGTGCACTAGTGCAGAGCGCCGCCACCTGGCGGAGTCGTCCGAGGCTCCCGTCCAGGGCCTGTAGGCTCACGTCATCACTGAAGGCATGCCATGGCTCTCCTGCAGGTGCACCAAGCCAAGGCACTTAAAGAACCCCACAAGGGAAGTTCTGACCCGGGATTAATGCAGGAGCTGTGCTCGGCGACCGCCCTCACCCTCCGGTCTCTCGGGCAGGCGATGTCCACCTTGGTGGTCCAGGAAGGCCACCTTTGGCTCAACCTGGTCGAGTCGAGAGAGGCTGACAAGGTTCGATTCCTTGAAGCCCCCATCTCCCAGGATGGCCTATTCAGCGACGCCGTCGGAGACTTTTCCCGGCAGTTTTCGATGGTAAGGAAGCAGGCTCGAGGCCCCGCACCCCATCTGCTCATCGCCAAGGGCATCCCCCAGATGTCTGGGGCTCCCAGGAGCGACCCCTAGTGTCACTTCATCGACACAACGTCTCGTTCCCTCCATAAGGGAACAGAGGTAACGACAGTAACCGAGACGTTAAAAATTAGCAGCCCTTTTTTTTTGCACAGATAATTCAGGGTGAAAAGTAGAGGCAGATGTGATCTTATGTGAGCAAATCTGTTTTGAATTTGTTTTGATATGCTTCCTGTTGTTGTGGAAATAGACTTTTAAAAGCTTCAGAGTTTTGTGAAAAAATCTTACTGGTTGTAAATCCAATTGTTTGGAACTGCATTTATTTTTACCATTTGTATTTTTTAATTTCTCTAAATAAAAACACATTTGACACAAGTCAAGTGTTTTGTTATCTATTAATTGTTTTAATAATAACATAAATTACATTATATATAACAAATGGACACTAATTATAAAGATTTTTAGTATTATTATTATTATTATTATTATTATAACTATAAGATAATTGTATAGCAAATATGCTTCCAGGACACAACCCGTGATTTCATGTGTTAATTAATTTCAAGTATAATTTTTTTATTTATCTTTTAATCTTTTAAAAAACAACAAAAATTACATAATAGTAACAAAAATAAAATTACTCATTATGCTTAATTCTATTACTATTATATTTACATAAATACTTTAGTACTTTACTAATAATTTATAATTGTATTCATGATATTATTTTATTAATATTAGAGTACTATTAGAATATTAAAATCTTGGTAATATTTTTGGAGTGCAAAAGAAGAGCTCTAGTAGTTCTGAAGTGATGTTTTTGAGAGGCTTGGGCGCATCATTTGTTTTGAACCAGCAATGGCAAATTCTGATCCGTTGCGTTAGAAAGTAGTTCCATGCACAAATGCATTTTTTGTGACCGTACTCAGAAACTTCTAAACTATAAAGCAGCTAAATTATGTATATGTGTATGTATGTAAATATATAACTTTTGGCAACCAAAAGTTTGGAATAATGTACAGATTTTGCTTTTTTGCAAAAGAAATTGGTACTTTTACTTACCAAAGTGGCATTCAACTGATCACAATGTATCAGGACATTAATAACCTGAAAAATTACTATTACAGTTTGAAAAAAATGTTCAGAACTTCTTAAACTACTTCAAAGAGTTCTCATCAAAAAATCCTCCACGTTCAGCAATAACAGCTTTGCAGATCCTTTGCATTCTAGCTGTCAGTTTGTCCAGATACTCAGGTGACATTTCACCCCACACTTCCTGTAGCACTTGCCATAGGTGTGGCTGTCTTGTTGGGCACTTTTCACGCACCTTACAGTCTAGCTGATCCCACAAAAGCTCAATGGGGTTAAGATCTATAACACTCTTTTCCAATTATCTGTTGTCCAATGTCTGTGTTTCTTTGCCTACTCTAACATTTCACTTTCAAAAGTGGCTTTTTCTTTGCAATTCTTCCCATAAGGCCTGCACCCCTGAGTTTTCTCTTTACTGTTGTACATGAAACTGGTGTTGAGTGGGTAGAATTCAATGAAGCTGTCAGCTGAGGACTTGTGAGGCATCTATTTCTCAAACTAGAGACTCTGATGTACTTATCCTCTTGTTTAGTTGTATCTGGGCCTTCCACATTTCTTTCCATCCTTGTTAGAGCCAGTTGCCCTTTGTCTTTGAAGACCGTAATGTACACCTTTTTGGGAATTTCAAGCATTGTATAGCCTTCATTCCTCAAAACAATGATTGACTGATGAGTTTCTAGAGAAAGCTGTTTCTTTTTTGCCATTTTTTACCTAATATTGACCTTAAGACATGCCTGTCTATTGCAGACTTTGGCAACTCAAAAACAAACACAAAGACAATGTTAAGATTCATTTAAAGAACCTAATAGCTTTCAACTGTGTTTGATATAATAGCAAGTGATTTTCTAGTACCAAATTAGCAATTTAGCATGATTACTCAAGGATAAGGTGTTGGGGGAGTCACGTGGCATCATGCGGGGGTTGGACATGTGAACAGCGAGCTCTGCGCACTTTGCTAGTTTTTCATTCATTTTATGTCTTAAACCAGTGAGATTCGATACACCCTGCTACATAACTGTTCTATGAAATCAACATGTCAAAGAATTCTAAATACTTGGGGTCTGGAGATATTAAAAGACACATACATGCTCAAGCTGAAACCCCTGACAGGGCCGCAGACCAGGGACTCAATTTGGATGGTGCGGTGGGAGAAATTCAATGTCAGCTGTCCAGCCTGTCTGTAATGCTGGCAAAGGTCGTGGCGGACTTGGAGGATCTTGCTGTAATACGTCGATCGATTACATCGATGGAGGTGAAATTCACTGAGTTGGTTACAAGAATCAGGGACGTCGAGAAACAGATCAATTATCTGGAGTCATCGGAGAGGGAATTAGCTGCTAATCCGCTAGCATCCAAAGCAGATTTGGAACACGTTTGGGAAAAGTTGGAAGACCTTGAGAATCTTAATCGGTGAAACAACATCCAAATTCCTGAGCATGAGGAAGGCTGAGATATGGTGAAATTCCTAGACGAGCTCTTCCTGAGTCAGCTCGACATAACAGGCCATAAGCTGGAAATCGAGCGAGCTCACACTGTCCCGGTTCGGAGATTAGTTGAGGGAGACAAACCCCGATCAATTCTGGCCAAATTTCTAATATCATCCAATAAAGATCTCGTGTTACGAGAGGCGAGGAGAAAAAGAGGGCTTTCTTGGAAGAACAGCATTTTCTTGTTCCCGGACTTTGCGAATTCGACAAGAGAGAAACGTGATTGATTCAAGGAATGCAAGAAACTCTTACATCAATGGAAGATCGCTTTTGCACTGATGTTTCCAGCAAAATTGAGAATAGATACTAAGGATGGCTGCAAAATATTTGCATGCCCACAGCAAGCATTATCTTTCATAGAGACTTTCTTTTTGTGTTGGTTCCGCATATCGGCTGGAGTTTGTTTTGTGGAATAACACTCCTTCGGGACAGTTATGGATGAATCTGCATGTTCCTTGTGTTTATGCCTCCTATTGGATGGAGTTTGTATTGTGGAGTATTTTTTGCAGGACATTAGAAGGATTAGGTCATCTGCTGTACTCATGAACACTGAGCACTGAGCATTCATTTGACTGTCCGAGGAAATTGAACAGCTTTTTGTGTGTGTGTGTGTGTGTGTGTGTGTGTGTGTGTGTGCTGGTTCCGCTAGCAGCTGGAGTTTGTTTTGTGGAGGAACACACCTTCGAGACAGTTTTGTGAATGAATCTACATGTTCTTTGTGTTTATTCTGCCTATTGGCTGGAGTTTGTATTATAGATTTTCTTCTGTTATGTAATTTGTGGGGACTCCTGTAGCCGTACATGGACTTTTTGAGTATAGAGGGTTGGACTCCAGTTGCCACTGTCGTGCGTGGGATTAATGCGCACATTTGTCTTTTATCTGTTTGTTTTGTTCTGGGGAAATTTTGGGGGTTGATTGTTGCACCAATGTGGAATGTGGTCTTTATAATTTTATTTTTGACACACAATCTATTTTTTTTCACATGTCAAAATGTCAAATGTTAATATGAGTGGATTGTCTCTCTCCACGTGGAATGTGAATGGGCTGGGGCACCCCATAAAAAGAAGGAAGGTTATTTCTTTTCTTAACTGTAAGAAATATGATATTGTGTTTCTTCAAGAAACAATGCCAATCTTTCCCCGCAGGAAGATGAAAAATTTGGGAAGCTATGGGGTGGACATGTTTTCTTTAGTGCTGGCTCAAGTAAGAGCAGGGGAGTCATTACATTGATAAGTAAACATCTATAATTCAAATGTCTCAAACAAAGTAAAGATAAATTAGGAAGAGTTTTAGCAGAAACTCAGGGGCAAAAGTTGATTTTGGCTAATATTTACGCACCTAACGCTGAGGATCAGGGCTTTTTTATAGATCTTGAAGGGATGTTGCAAGCCGCTGGCACCCCTCATGATATAATATTGGGAGGAGACTTTAATCTTTTGATGGACTCATAGACTTTTAAACCCATCTGGGAGGGACTATACATTTTTTCATCAGCCCATAAGATTTATTCTAGAATAGATTTTTTTTTTTTTTTATATCTAAGTCCCTCATTTCATCATTTGTTGACTGTTCAGTTGGAAACATCTTAGTCTCAGATCACTCCCTGGTGAGTTTAGAGGTGTTGCCACATATGGAGAAAAAGAAATCATATAGTTGGCGCTTTAATGTATCCCTTTTGCAAAATCCTGATTTCCAACAAATGTTAAAGGCTGAAATCAATGTTTATATGGAGACCAACTGGTCCTCAGTATCCTCTGTGGCTTGGGAGGCACTTAAGGCAGTTCTTAGGGGTCGAATCATATAGTATGCCTCATTCATAAAAAATCCAAAGCACGAAAACTCGTGGAGTTGGAAGGGAATATTAAAAGTGCCAAGGCAGAGCTGAAGCGCCAAATGTCGTCTGATGGCCTCAGAGAATTGACCCGATTGAAATACAGATATAATTATATTTTTGTCGGGGGACAACGCAGGGAAACCTTTGGCTAGATATATAAGCAGAGAGAGTCTTTTTCTACCATTCCCTCAGTGAAATATGCTGGTGGGGAAATATTTACCTCAGCCATTGATATTAATAATGCTTTTAAAGAATTATGTCTTGATCGCTATAGCTCCATGTCTTCGTCTACTGATGAGGATATTAGAAATTTTGTGGAACCATTAAAACTCCCTAAACTGACGACAAGCAAAAAAATTATCTTGATTCTAAATTAACCTTAGAGGAGCTTGGTGAGGTAATTAAGGCCCTGCCTACAGGCAAGACTCCGTGGCCAGATGGCTTTGCCGCTGAATTATTTAGATCTTGTGCTACAGAACTGGCTCCACTTTTGTTAGAAGTTTATTCAGAATAATTATAGAATGGAAAGCTTCCGCCAACCATGACACAAGCCCGGATCAATCTGATTCATAAAAAAGACAAAGATCCAAGCGAGTGTAAGAGTTATCGTCCAATCTCCCTGATCCAGCTAGGCATTAAAATATTGTCAAAAATTTTGACTAACCGATTAAGTAAAGTTATGACATCTCTTATACATATAGATCAGGTGGGGTTTATTCAGGGCTGCAGCTCTTCTGACAACATTATGCATCTCATCAATATTATGTGGTCTGTGGTTAATGATCAGACTCCATTCTTGGCCATCTCACTTGATGCTGAAAAGGCATTTGATATGGTAGAAAGGGATTATCTTTTTAAGATTTTGGAAATATATAGGTTCTGGAATACTTTTATTAGACGGATTAAGTTACTTTATAGACACCTGGTAGTGGCGGTACAAGCAAATGGATTAATTTCAGATTATTTTACTCTGGACAGGGGCACCCGGTAAGGTTGCCCTCTTTCCCCCTTATTGTTCTGGCCCTGGAACCATTAGCAGCTGCGATAAGAAAGGAGGATGATTTTCCAGGGGTGGTGGCAGGAGGTATGGTGCATAAGCTTTTGCTTTACGCAGATGATATTTTATTATTCGTCTCTGACCCAACTAGATCTATGCCTTGCCTTCAAAGAATTATTAATTCCTTTACTAATTTCTCAGAATAGAGTTAATTGGTCTAAATCTGAAGCTTTGGTTCTAACAACATACTGCCCAGTAACGGATTTCGAGCCGGGCGCCTTCCAGTGGCCCAAACAGGGCATTAAGTATTTGGGCATTTTATTCCCAGCAAATTTGTCTGATTTATTTAGAGTTAATTTTGACCCCTTAATAAAAAGGTTTTCGAGCGATATGGGCAGGTGGGCTTCATTACATTTACCTATGATTGGGAAAGGTAATGTTATTAAAATGCGAAATCCTTCATTTGGAATGGTAAATGTCCCAGATTACATTTCAGTAAGCTGCATAGGCCGATTGACAAAGGTGGACAAGGCCTACCCAAGATTTTTATTTGTAATTATACATTCAGTCTTAGACATTTGGCTCATTGGTCGCTTCCACCTGAGAGAGCCCCTCCCTGGTTTTGTATTGAACAGGAAGTTCTTGCCCCTATTTCGCAACTGCAAAGCCTTTCTATCAAACTAATCGGAGAAGTTAAGTTACACCCTGTTATCTCGCATTTGCACTTGGTATGAACAAAAGTGTCCAGAGAATGTTTAATTTTAGACACTTATTTAAATGTTGCCTCAAGCATATGGCTGAACCCTAAATTATGTATTAATAAGTCTCCTTTCTGCTGGTCAGAGTGGATTGTAAGGGGGGTTACTATACTTAGTGACATATATGAGAGTGGGGTGTTGAGATCTTTTGAAAATTTGGTTAAACTTTTTGGGATTCCCAGATCTCAGTTCTATAGGTATTTACAGCTGTGTCACCTGCTCTGTATTGTTTTTGGGAGTAGCACACACCCACCTAAAGTGGCTGATTCTCTGGGAGAGGTGATTACTGCTTTTGTAAAAGGTCATGAGGCATCAGTGCATTGCTCCCTGCTAATTCAGAGTCTGGGGGATGGAGCTTTAACTTCTTTAAGAGATTATGGGAGAAAGATTTAAACCTGGTATTGGAAGAGGGAGTGTGGGCTAGGATTCTAAAAAATGTCAAGTCTGCATCTAGAGATGCAAGGGTGGGCCTTATGCAATTTAAGATTTTACATAGATTCTATTGGACCCCCTCTAGATTGTATAGGCTTGGTCTTAAAGACACACCCACCTGCTGGTGATGCCAATCAGAAGATGGGGACACAACCCATATTTTTTGGGGGTGTGGTAAGATCCAAGAATTTTGGTTGAAGGTACAGAGTTTTGGAGGGGTTATAGTGGGGGTTTAATGTTAAATGTGATTCATTATATATATGTTGTGGTTTTGTCTTTGTGTTAAGTCTATGAATCAATAAAAATGTTAATTGAAAAAAAGGATAAGGTGTTAGAGTGTAGGAAATTTGGTAGTATTAATGTACATGGCATGGATTAAAGTGCACGCGTACCTCCAACATTATATGTAGGAAAACAGTTTGTATGAGCTAGGAATTCATTTAAACTGTCCTTATTCTACATTATTATTTACAGAAATTTAGAATGGATTTAGTCACATTCGACAACCATTATAAGAAAGATAAATGACAAATAACTAGATAATTTGTCAGAATAAAATTCTCCACCATTAAAATCGTAATACAACGTCTCATTGTATCCGCTCACAATTTCTATTGTAAGGAATTAGCTTTAATAAGGGAATTATGATTAATTCACTTATTGGAGTAATATTATTCTCACGGCTTATTGAAAACAATATTACACATATTTTAGGTATAGCT
The DNA here is from genome assembly GCF_019703515.2 of Myxocyprinus asiaticus. Classification (NCBI taxonomy): domain Eukaryota; kingdom Metazoa; phylum Chordata; class Actinopteri; order Cypriniformes; family Catostomidae; genus Myxocyprinus; species Myxocyprinus asiaticus. Next base: position 41,188,196 of record NC_059363.1, on the reverse strand, counting down.
TTGAAGCTAAATCTTTTAAAAACAGGGATGAGATTATTTATCAAAATATACCACAGTCAAATTATCTTTGAATACAGACTAACTTTATTGCTATTCTAAACATAAACTAATCTATCACATACAACATGAAACAGGTTGGTGAGTAAAGTGACTGAATGTGAAATAAATGATCAGTACAGATAAAATGAACTTTACAGAGTCTGTTGACAATGCCTTAAGGACCATATATCCTTCTTTGAGTCTAAATCGAGTCTAAATCGATTTGCAATTGATTACACAAAGTATTCAACTAATGCACCAGCACTTTGAGCAAAAGTCTGGAGATGTACTTGTGTCGTTGCATTTCCTTGCGTTGCATTTACTTGTGTTGCTTGGTTCTTTGCCATTTGAAGAAAGTTTGTTCCGTCGATGTCTTGGACTCTGTTATGTTCGTGGATAGTTATTGTCTGGATGGCTGATAAAGTGGGCTTTGAAGCGAGGCCTTCTGCAAGGAAGACTCGTGACTCCCGTTGGGTGTGTGAACCATACAGCAAAGAGTGAGAGGCTTCCTCGGGACTTTTGTGTCCCGAGTTTTCCTTGGACTCTACATGGCACGGAGGATTAGAAAGAAGCAAGAGAGCCAAAGAGAGGAGACAAAGCGATGGTTCCAAGAGAACGTTGCAAGATTGAAGTAATAAGAGGCAGTTTTTCCTTGGTAGGAAAGTTTTTAACTGAAATTGGCCACACCCCAAAGGTGTCCTGAGCCAATCAGAAGTGGCTTTTCAGAGTCACATGGTCGACTGGTCTGTCCTTTTCAAAGTTGATTTATGATCCTTTGTGTGGAGGATCCTTACAAATTCCCGCTCAAAATATTGCATGTTTAATCATGAACTTTTATATCTTGAAAACGGTGCAAGAGACATGACATTAGTTGTCATCAACATTCTCTATGTAAACAAGCAAGCATTTACATACTAAATGTGACATACTTTCATGACTATTATACATGTAAGTAACAAAACATGAAAATCCCTGATTACAAATCATACTGGGTAATTCATTGGTTTTACAACATGGATAAAACAGTACATGTTATGAAAAACCTGATTGTCAGGTTATATTATCAGATTAAGCCTTGAATAGTTATCATTCTTAGTAGAATGAGATGAACAATACAAGATTAACAATTATACTTATTGATTTGTTAGTTAGAAGTGATTACAAATCACTACACATATTTTAAAAGGTACATTAGCTATAATCATTAATTTGTCAGTTATAAAAATTATCACAGGTTATAAAGTTATTTTCAGGATAATCTAGCAAGGCTAGGTTTTGTATACATTGTGGGTCCATGCGGTCTATGCTGAGCTAAGAGAGAATGTCTTTGGAATGTGCAAATGGGGAGAGGAGGTGTCCCGGGGGAGGAACAAATGTCACTGTGTTAGGTCTATGTTGATTTTGGGCTTTGGGACTGTCTTCATGAGTCTCTGTTTCCTGATATGGCCGCAGATTTATGCATTAAGATTACAAGGTGTTACTTGGCCATTTGGTCTTACAGAGGGTTCTCATTTAATAATTTTTTTTCCTATCACACATTATTCTATCAGCATAAAAATTGAATTGAAAAATGTAAATGAAGATCTGATTTTCTTATTTGGCATGTTCTCCTTTTGCTTTGATGATAGCATTAAGTCGAGCTGGCATGGACTTCACAATTTTGTACAAAACCTGTAATCCTTGTTATCCCAGCTTGATATGAGAATTTCCTGTAACACTTTACATTAATGTTCCCTTTGTGGAACAAAGAAGGGTTTTCTTTATTGGTCAGCTCTGTCATTACAAACCCTAGTTTGAGATTAAGCAGGCATGGGAGAGACGGTCTCCTTCAGCAATTTAGGCGCCATGGATTCGTTTTTATGACTCTTTAATGGCTCGGTGGGGGATCTCTCTGATCTGTGGAATGTGGTGTTGTGTTCATTTGATGGCTTCGTTCATGGATAATCCTACATATTCCCCCCATTGATTGAAAAAGTTTGAAGTGGAAGCAAATCCGCAATCGCTGGAAAACAAGCAGAAGAAGACAAACACAAACAAACAACAAGACAACACCTCCATCAAAGCTAAAGCACTGGTGTAGAATAATGAATTATTCAGTAAGTGTTCTAGCATTCAAAGTATTCTTGAGATGTTTTGGCATTAATTGGACTCTTCTACGATTGTTCGTTTTAGAGTCACAGTTAATTATCCTTAGTGTTTCAGAAACCAGTAAAGGGTAATTTGGATTTGATTGAGGTGAATCGTTGTGAATACAAGAGATTGTTCAGTTCAGTTAGGTGAATTCCTTCCGCCTTGTTTCTGTTGCGATTCAGAACCAAGGGTGAAGGAGTACTCATTTAAAACCAGAAGGACTGAATTTCGTTTGACACTCTTCACTCGGGAAGTACCAAAGGCTAAGTCATAAACATGAAGGATTGTGTTCTTTTGGAAATGTATCCGCATGGTTCAATTGTGTAGTGTAACACGGTAAGTTCCTTCAATTTAGTTGGGATGGTTTCTTTGTCCACAATATCATGGCATACCACGGATAAATGTCTTATTCGCATGAGGCTTTCTGAATGCTCTATGAATTCATGGTGGCTCGTGAATGAAAAGCACAAGGAGTCAATCCTGATATAATGCCCTTGACTTTCTTGCTGGCTAATTGGATTAGCTTTAGCATTTTGCCTATTGAGTGTGTCCTATCACAATGTGTGGGTAAGTACATACCCAGAGTTGAGTGGTTAGTGTGACCTTGTCTGAACTTAATGTAGGGTAGCTAGGGTTTGAGTACCTTAAAGTAATGTTGGGTGCTTTATCTATGAGGAAAACAGTTTGATATTTCCCTATAGTGTTTGGGTGCATTAAAGGTGTGTTGTAAGAACAATTCGAACTATGTCGGACTGTTTTAGCTGTATGTTAGACTGTTGTAAACTGTATCAGACTGTTTCAAGCTCCCCCCTTTTTCTGGTCTTGGAGCTAGTTTCTGTCAACTTGGTTTCGGTGGACCCATTTGAAGATTGCTGCTTTGTGTCTTGGCTAATCTGGATCCTCTAGGTGACTGTGGGTGCTGATGAAGCCACAGTTCATAGAAGTTTTTCACACAGTTCTTGATGTCTGTATACAACTCGTCATGAGCTGCTGTATGACTGAGTTTCTGTCATGTTGAATTAGGATGTGGTTGAGGCTCATGGCTGAGTTTTCGGTCCATAAGCCAGTGCTGTGTCGGTCACTGTTGTGCCTGGCACCTGCATTGGTCATGACAGGAGTATGAAATGTCTTTATGGTTGGCCTTGGGTAGATTCTGCTTGAAGTATGCTGTGAGTAGCTTCAGCAGTTCTGTGAGTTTTCTGCAGGTGGCTCATCTTGTTCGTGTGCAGGGTTAGTTCTTTGTCCGTGTGCAGGCTCAGTTCTTTGTCTGTCTGCACAGTGTTGAGATGGCTTTCATCATCGGTTGCCTTTAAGTGTCCGTCTGGGTTCCCATGTCATCCTTTCTTTTGGACTGCTTGAGGGACGTAGTCTGTTCCACAGTTTCTCCCAGTGGTTGGACATGCATATGGGTCTAGCACTAATGTGGGTGTCACGCTCTTGAACGCCATGTAGTTTACTCCGCTCTATGCTTAAGAACCTGGCTTTGCTGTGATGCCACATATCTTCTGATGCCAGCCCTTGGTTTTGAGAGGTAAGGCTTGAGACTGACGATGCCTTGTGGGCCTTTCTTGAGGCCATTCTTTGTTTAACATAATTCTTGTGTGCTAAGTCACACAGTTGTTGAGCTGTCATCGTGCGAGGACAGGCTGTGACTCCTAGATGATATCTCACCGTGGGATGCAGGTTTCTGAGGAAAATGGTTTTGAAGTTGAATTCTTCTTCCATCTCAGGTTCATTCCGAGACTGAAAGTAGTCTTGCCATAGTCTATGGTAGAAGCTTGTATGGTTTCTTTCCATCCCTGTTTGGTGTTCAGAGCGGTAAACAGTTCTTGCTCAGACTCTGTGTCTGAAAATTCTTTAATCAGGGCCTCTCTCAGATGTTGGTAGTCAGACTTTGTGTGGTTTGACTGTCTGTCAAGAAAACTTTGTACCTCATGGCTGGATGTTATCCATAGTAGGTATACAGTGTCTCTGTTAGTAATCTGAGGCCTCATATTCAGGTGGTAATCATAAGTCTATGTCATGCAGCATGGATCTTGTGACCCTCAGCAGGATTTTGTGTGAACTTGTCAATGTTCCTTGCCAGCTTGTCGAGATCCTTAAGATCCATTCCACCTGCTGCTTCAGGGTTAGTTGGGATGTTTACCCTTTCATTGCTGTTGGAGAGGAGTTCTTGGAAGAGGGCCGCAGAGGTTTTGTGCTGCGGGCCATCGTATCTCTCATCTTGTGGAAGCTTTTGGTTGTAGGATGCTGCTTTGTCGACCAGGGGTGCTGCTATGGGATGCCTGTCCATCTTAAACTGTCGCCTTAACTCGTAAGTGTGGTTCAGTTAATCTCTGACCATGTCAAGCTAATCTTTGGTGAGGTCAAATTGATGGGTCAGGGTTTCATTTATGGACATTTCCAGATGGCCTTCCAAGGCCTTGTTTCGAGAGTTCATGTCTTTCAAATCAAACATGACCTTTTCCAGTTGCGCTTTGGTGTGCTGGAGTTTCTTTTCCAGGTCCTCTTGGGTGGCTTTAGCCTGCTGCTCTCTGTGCTTGGCAGCTGTCAGGGCTTCCTGGGGCCATACGATTTCTCTCGTTGACACTTGTTCCAGTTGTTTGGACACCTTGCATCGTTCTTGGGCTTCAGCTTCTAGCTGGTCTATGCGGCACATGGCATGTGTTAGCATCTTTTGGGTCTTTGTGACTGCAGCTTTAGGTCGTTTACTTCCTGTGTCAGATGGGTAGCGTTGCTTTCATCTGGCCTATGAGGTTCTGGGCCAGGTAGTTGGTGAATTTTTCCACCATGTCACTCAGTATCGCCTTCAAGTCTTTCCAATGGGCTGTGGGGTCAGTCTTCAGCCACATGTTGGCACACTGTAGTGGAAGACTAGCGAGAGAGAGCTGACACAGATCTTTATGGGGTTAAGGGCCTAGGTGTAGTGTTACAGCTAGATGTTGTCTTCAATGTGTGGGGACACAAATGACGGGTAGTAACAGCTAAGTGTTTTTTTCAGTTAATGTGTGCAACTAGTGAAGTGTAATTAAATGTTTCTTTCTATTTGAATCTGGCAGGATTGACACCATACACCTGTTTATATGGTACAGTTGAACTGCTTATCACAGATGCCTCAAGGGCACGCTCGGGGGTGGTGACGGTTACCTGGTGCTTCTCTCTGCAATTTATTTCTGGATGTGGCTGCGTTTGGATGCTGGAATTTGGATTGCGTTGTGTAACAGCTCACAAACAAAAGGGAAGGAGAACACAGGGAAGCAGGTTTTTCCAGGCTCAAGTAGGACTTTTAATTGGTCACTTCAATGCTTTACAACTACACAAACTCATCAGCTTCACAGGCATGTAGACTGAAACTCATTAGCTTCATAGGCACTAGTAACTTAAACACATCAGCTTCACAAACATAACAGATTAAATGTAGCATCTTCAGGAGCACTGTGGCCTTCCTTGTGCTAGACTCTCTTTCTCCCTCTGCTGGTGGCGTGACTGCTTATGTGCCGCTCTCCCCATGCTCACTGGAATTAGAGACAGGTGTTACACATAATCTAGCTCAGGTGCAAGCGCCTTTACCACTTTCTCTCCGGGCGGACACTCGACCACGCCCCTGCTGCCACACATTGATAAACATAAGGAAAGTAGTTGCATGAGATTAAGACTAGAGAGAATACACAAAATTTGGCTAATGATTTGACATTTCAAGATGACTCTTATTGATGACAAATATTTTAACCAGAATTATCTGTGGTTCCATAGGCTTTGTCTCTAGACTGTAAACAGTAGGGAGAGAAAAGTTAGAGGGAGACGAAATGGAAAATAAACAAAGACTAAAGGAACAAAATCCACCAATAAATATTCTGTTGTTATGCTTAATAGCAATAACAGGGATTCTGATTGTGATTGTATAACAGAACAATTTTATTGGAGGGATTTTATCAATTTAAAATTCCACAATGGGGAAGTCTTATTCTGTATGGCCAGGAGATTGAGTCGATTATGTCCAGAGTGGGGGCCCTCCACATAGAACAGAATCAGTTCAGTGCCCAACACGCAAGTGAAATAAAATAAAACAGCCAATAAGTAATTAAAAATAAGATGGAAACTAATGGGCGGTAGATAATAAATAAGAATGAGAGGCAGCTGTAAGCTTTCTGTAAACGTACACTGTTTCAGACTTATTATTATCAAGATTATTATTATCAAATTATCAGCTTTGATAAGAAATTGATAAAAGTGGAAATAAATTAAACTAGAGGAAAAGATCAATTTTAATCAGCTCTCCAAACTCTTAAACTTAAACTAACTTCAACTCAAATGCTCATTCAGCGACAATAATTTGTGTTATGAGATAATGGAGAGGGAGAAAAATTTAATAAAATGCATAAAAGAGAGAGACAAGTGTTTAAAGTTTGATAAGATAAAGGGTTAAATTGCTTAAAGTTTGTTCAAACACAATCTGTATTTAACTGTAACAGGCCACTGGATGCTAACTGCTAGCTTTTGGTGCTAGGGTTATTATAGGCTTTCAATGAAAGACTGCTAACTTGTTAATTTAGCTGTGCTATGCTATTAGCTAAGCTGTGCTGTGTTATTAGCTTAGCTGTACTATGTTGACAATATGGCGTCGGCAGTTTGCGCATGCGTGGTTAGTTGCCCCTGAACAGTCTCTTTAGGACTTCCCGTGAACTTTCGTCGTCATAGCAATCAACACCAGTGATTTATGATCTTTCTCTAGCACTAATGAAACACAGTTTCATCGATTCATATGAATGTCAGCGCGTTCCACAATGCACAAATCACAGCCGTCACGTCCAGCTCGAGGCTCAACGTGGTGCTTGTGATCTCAATGCATTCAAGCGAATCTTTACATTTACATTTACATTTATTCATTTGGCAGACGCTTTTATCCAAAGCGACTTACAAAAGAGGAAAACATAAGCGAATCATCTTAGGAGACAGTGGTATGAAAAGTGCTGTATTACAAAGTATCACTAGCATCATAATAGTATTCAAAAAAGAATAAAGTGCAACAGGAATTTTTTTTTCTTTTTTTTTTTTTTAATGACTGGTTAAGTGCTCATGGAACAGATGTGTTTTTAGTCGTTTTTTGAAGACAGAAAGTGAGTCAGCTTCACGGATGGAGTTGGGAAGGTTGTTCCACCAACATGGTACGATGAAGCTGAAAGTCCGGGAAAGTGTTTTGGTGCCTCTTCTTGTTGGTACAACAAGGCGACGTTCCTTAGCCGACCGCAGGCCTCTAGTGGGCGCGTAGCTCTGCATAAATGATTTTAGGTATGCTGGAGCAGACCCAGTGACTGTTCTGTATGCCAGCATCAGAGCCTTGAATTTGATATGTGCATCAACCGGCAGCCAGTGGAGAGAGACAAGGAGTGGTGTAACATGTGCTCTCTTTGGTTCATTAAAGACCAGACGTGCTGCTGCATTCTGGATCATTTGCAGGGGTCTAATTGCACATGCCGGGAGGCCTGCAATGAGAGTGTTACAGTAGTCCAGTCTAGTTATGACAAGTGACTGGACAAGCAGTTGTGTGGCATGTTCAGAGAGGAAGGGTCTTATCTTCCTGATATTGTAGAGTGTAAATCTACATGATCTTGCGGTCTTTGAGATGTGGTCTGTGAAATTTAGTCTGTTGTCGATGGTTACCCCTAGATTTCTGACCGATTTGGAAGGCGTTACTGTAGTTGCACCCAGCTGCACAGTGATGTTGTGTTCAACAGCAGGGTTGGCTGGAAAGACAAGGAGTTCTGTCTTGGCTGGGTTGAGTTGCAGGTGGTGCTCCTTCATCCAGGCCGAGATGTCCGCCAGGCAGGCAGAAATTCGAGCAGTCACTGTGGTGTCATTGGGCTGGAAAGACAAGTAGAGTTGTGTGTCATCAGCGTAGCAGTGGTAAGAGAAACAATGTGCCTGAATGATGGGTCCCAGTGATGTTGTGTATATAGAGAAGAGAAGTGGCCCAAGCACTGATCCCTGAGGTACCCCAGTAAGTAGCTGATGTGGCTTGGATACCTCACCTCTCCAGGCTACCTTGAAGGACCTACCTGAGAGATAGGAATTAAACCAGTCAAGCACAGTTCCTGTGATGCCCAGCGAGGAGAGGGTAGAGAGTAAGATCTGATGGTTGACTGTGTCAAAGGCTGCAGAAAGGTCCAGCAGAATCAGGACTGATGATCTGGATTCAGCTTTCGCCTGTCGACTCAGTGACAGACAGCAGACTGAGTGACAGACAGCAGGGCAGTCTCGGTGGAGTGTCCACTTTTGAAGCCTGACTGATTGTCATCCAGCAGCTTGTTCTGAGAGATAGGCAGAGATTTGATTGAAAACTGCCCTTTCAAGTGTTTTTGCCATGAATGGGATGAGAGAGACTGGTCTGTAGTGTTCTATTTGTGTGGGATTAAGTGCGGGTTTCTTCAGCAGCGGGGTTAATCGAGACTGCTTAAATGTAGTGGGAAAAGTGCCTGTAAGTAGAGATTTGTTAATTATGTGTGTGAGTGCAGGTAGGATGGATGGAGAAATGGCCTGGAGAAGGTGAGAAGGAATGGGGTCAAGGGAACAGGTGGTGGGGTGGTTGGAGAGGAGGAGTTTAGAGACCTCAATGTCAGTCAGAGGAGAGAACATAGAGACAGAAGAGTTGCATACAGGAGACAGGTGTTTGACAGGGTGTGGTGCAGAGAATGTATTGCTGATGGTTGTAACCTTATTAGTAAAAAATGTGGCAAAGACATCTGCTGTCAGTGATGTGTCAGGCGGTGGAGGGGGAGGGCAGAATCTTAATGCACGAATAAAGTAACATCCCTGTTTTTAAAATATTTAGCTTCAAAGCTATACCTAAAATATGTGTAATATTATTTTCAATAAGCCATGAGAATAATATTACTCCAATAAGTGAATTAATCATAATTCTCTTATTAAAGCTAATTCCTTACAATAGAAATTGTGAGCGGATACAACAAGACGTTGTATTACGATTTTAATGGTGGAGAATTTTATTCAGACAAATAATCTATTTATTTGTCATTTATCTTGCTTATAATGGTTCTCGAATGCGACTAATTCCATTATAAATTTCCTTAAATAATAATGATGTAGAATAAGAACAGTTTATTGAAAGCTCACACATACTGTTTCCCTACATATAATGGTGGGGGTACATGGGCAACCCATCCCATGTACATTTATACTACCAAATTTCCTACAGAGTGATGGCTGCTGGAAATGGGGCCTGTCTAGATTTGATCAAAAATGACTTTTTTCGGGGGTCTGGGTAGCTCAGCGAGTAAAGATGCTGACTACCACCCCTGAAGTCGCAAGTTCGAATCCAGGGCATGCTGAGTGACTCCAACCAGGTCTCCTAAGCAACCAAATTGGCCTGGTTCCTAAGGAGGGTAGAGTCACATAGGGTAACCTCCTCGTGGTGGCTATAATGTGGCTCGCTCTCGGTGAGTTGTGCGTGGATGCCATGGAGAATAGCGTGAAGCCTCCAAACGCGCTATGTCTCCGTGGTAATGCGCTCAACAAGTCGTGTGATAAGATGTGCGGATTGACAGTCTCAGACGCTGAGGCAACTGAGATTCGTCCTCCGCCACCTGGATTGAGGCGAGTCACTATGCCACCACAAGGACTTAGAGCACACTGGGAATTGGCCATTCCAAATTGGGGAGAAAAAAAAAAGAAAAAAAAGACTTTTTCCAAATAGTGATGGTGCTGTTTTTTACATCAGTAATGTCCTGACTATACATCTGAAAAATCTGAAAAATATGTTATTCCAAACTTTTGCCAACAAACGCCAGTGTGTGTGTGTGTGTGTGTGTGTGTGTGTATATATATATATATATATATATATATATATATATATATATATATACACACACACACACACATTGGTGGCCAAAAATATTGGCACCCTTGGTAAAAGTGAACAAAGAAGGCTGTGAAAAAAATAATCTGCATTGTTTATCCTTTTGATCTTTCATTCAAAAAAATCACAAAAATCTAACCTTCAACTGAAGTAAATTAAGTTGAATTCAAGTTTAATGAAGTAAAACAGGGGAAATATCTCATTATTAAATAAATCTTTTTCTCCAAAACGCATTGGCCATAATTATTGACACCCTTTTATTCAATACTTTTTCCAACCCACCTTTGCCAAGATAACAGCTCTCAGTCTTCTCTTATAATGCCTAATGAGGTTGGAGAACGCCTGGCAAGGGATCCGAGACCATTCCTCCATACAGAATCTCTCTAGATCCTTCAAATTCCAAGGTCCATGTTGGTGGACTCTCCTCTTCAGTTCACCCCAAAAATCTTCTGTGGAGTTCAGGTCAGGGGACTGGGATGGCCTTGGCAGAACCTTGATTTTGTGGTTAGTGAACCATGTTTGTGTTGATTTTGATGTTTGGGAAGACCCAACCAGGGCCCATTGTATGCTTCCTGGCAGAGGCAGCCATGTTTTGATTTTTTTATCTGTTGGTACTTGATAGAGTCCATTTATCCAAACAAGATGTCCAGGACCTCTGGCAGAAAAATAGCCCCACAACATTAAAGATCCAGCACCACATTTAACCGTGGCCATTGGGTACTACTTCATCTCTGTGTGCACCAAACCCATCTCTGGTGTTTGCTGCCAAAATGCTCTTTTTTTTGTTTCATTTGACCATAGAACCCAGTCACATTGAAGTTCCAGTAGTGTCTAGCAAACTGAAGATGCGTGAGTTTGTTGCTGGATGAGAGCAGAGGCTTTTTTTCTTGAAACCCTCTCAAACAACTTATGGTGATGTCTGATATTTTGTTTTAGACTTTCTGACCCCAAGACCTGAATAATTTCTGCAATTCTCCAGCTGTGTTCCTTGGAGATTCTTTGGCCACTTGAACCACATTCAAAAAAATGAACTTAGTTGGAGTCAGTTTTACTGAATAATTTCTTGTTCACATTACTAAACAAACACAAGCAACTGCATAAAATGTGTTTAACTTAGTTATTTCAACAAAAAACGTGTCTTGTCACCTTAACTAGGCGTTTTTGTTCAGTCAACAAATCATTGTTTAGTGAAACGCACAAATACAAGAAAACCAAAACGGGACGTCCCTTGGCGCACACCATATGTAAATGCAGCAGCGCGAAGCACATTGAGGAGATTATATTGGTTACTTTGTAAGGTATGAATATTTTGTTTAAATAATTTGCCATCCTGAAAAATACTGCCAATAAAAGTACATGTAGTACACTATATAGTTTTATTACTTCAGGATGTAAGTTTATGTCATAGTCTGGCTCTGCTTTTCTATTACAATATACGTGTTCTTTCATTGTAGATGAGTTGTGTAAAGCAGACGATCCAGATTGAAGAGATTATTTCAGCAACTTTGTATGGTATTAATATTTTGAAATCCTTTGACATCCTGACAAATACTGCCAAAAAAATAAAAAAATAATAATAAACTGATGTAGAAGACCAAATAGTTTTTGTACTTCAGGTTATGAGTTTTTGTCGGAGTCTGGACATGCATCTTGAGTTTTTATTTATTTATTTATTTATTTATTTTTAATTTTAATCAGTTATGTTAAATTTTCAAGACCATGTGGCAATGTAAGGACTGTTAGGAAATATACTATAAGACAAAACACTATACACTCGGAATACACATCATGATAGAAGGTACAAAAACATAAGAAGAAATTATGTGCAATAGTAGATTAATTAGTAACTCTATCAGTAAAATGAAAACTGTTTAACTGTTGTTGTTTTTCTTCTTGTTTTAGGACATCGACTTTGAGAAATCTGAGAGAGACAGCTAATACAGTCATTGGAATTTTCATTGTCCGGCTGAAGGTGCAGGACCTGAAGAACCACCATTGGATGTTGGGATCATTGTTGAAGGAGTGAAAGTGCTTCAGGAGCTTGGTGATGTCATCAAGGCTTGTGCTCTGCTCTTGGCAGTAATATATAGCTTGAATCTGAGCTATCCATCTGATCTCAAGTACACCTTTGAGTTTCTTCAGAAGGTGTTAATGGAACTTGATGCAAACAAACTTTCACACAAAATACAGGTACTTAAAAACAAACTCATGGAATAAATCATTGCATGTTCAGTTTCTTATTCCAGTGCAATGCTTTGGATCAAAAATATATGCCAGCCATAAATGTTCCTTTTAATAAGGGCTAAAAAAAAACTTGTCGAGTTCTGTAGCATTTTGGGGTATGCTGCCAATCTTGAGTTGATGTCATGCTCATTTCTAGTATTTCTTTTAAGAAAAAAAGATTTGGCTATATTGCAAATAAAAAGCTATTTGTTTCTGCAAAATATGTCTGATTATTTAATGGTTTTCTTGTACACTTGTATGGCAAAGTATTATAATTACAATGTAACTGAAATCCATAACAAATGTTTATTGCATACTAAATGTTCGTAAATTCAACATAACATTAAGCAAACTGTAAATGTATATTTATAGTATGTAACAGTGACTTTACTAGGATTTCTTTAGTTCATACAACAAATTTAAATGAATTGTATTTAAGGAATATTTGTCAACTTTACAAAAACCTTTTTGTAAATACAACATAAATGTTTTTGTTGAGATTACTTAACAAAGCTATGTGGAACCCACTTGATGAAGTTTTTTTTAAGTAAATCCAACATTTCATTTTTGTTTTTGAGTGCATCCTCCTCACTGTGCATGGAGACAATATAGACACATGTCCTTTTCCAGGCAAATTCTTAAGCTCTCCAGTTGATTGGAACTTGTTAATTATTGCCCTGATGGTGGAAATTGGCATTTTTAATGTTTTGGCTATTTTCTTATAGCCACTTCCCATTTTGTGAAGCTCAACAACCTTTTGCTGCACATCAGAACTATATTCTTCAGTCTGACCCACTGTGATTGACAGTTAAGGGAATCTGGCCTGTGTTTTACCTCATATTTACACCCCTGTGAAACAGGAAGTCATGGCTGAACAATTTAATGTTCCTAGTCACCCAGGTGAACTAAAATTTTTTAAATATGAATGGGAATATACTTCAGATATATTATACTCATAAGAATTTCTAGGGGTGCCAAAATTGTGGCCAGTGTGTTTTGGAGAAAAATATTTATTTAATAAAGAGATTATCAATTAAAGGTTAGACTTACTAAGGGTGCCAATAGTTTTGACCACCACTTATACAGTATATATATACATGTCATCTTGTTGATGAATAATACAATAATTATCTACCATATATTATTTTGGTGTAAAGATTTGTTTTCACAGGGGAAAAATAAAATGAAATGAAATAAGTGCATAATAGTCTTGACTGCTATGCTGAAATACAGGTGCATCTCAATAAATTAGAATGTCGTGAAAAAGTTCATTTATTTCAGTAATTGAACTCAAATTGTGAAACTCGTGTATTAAATAAATTCAGTGCACACAGACTGAAGTAGTTTAAGTCTTTGGTTCTTTTAATTGTGATGATTTTGGCTCACATTTAACAAAAACCCACCAATTCACTATCTCAAAAAATTAGAATACATCATAAGACCAATAAAAAAAACATTTTTAGTGAATTGTTGGCCTTCTGGAAAGTATGTTCATTTACTGTATATGTACTCAATACTTGGTAGGGGCTCCTTTTGCTTTAATTACTGCCTCAATTCGGCGTGGCATGGAGGTGATCAGTTTGTGGCACTGCTGAGGTGGTATGGAAGCCCAGGTTTCTTTGACAGTGGCCTTCAGCTCATCTGCATTTTTTGGTCTCTTGTTTCTCATTTTCCTCTTGACAATACCCCATAGATTCTCTATGGTGTTCAGGTCTGGTGAGTTTGCTGGCCAGTCAAGCACACCAACACCATGGTCATTTAACCAACTTTTGGTGCTTTTGGCAGTGTGGGCAGGTGCCAAATCCTGCTGGAAAATGAAATCAGCATCTTTAAAAAGATGGTCAGCAGAAGGAAGCATGAAGTGCTCCAAAATTTCTTGGTAAACGGGTGCAGTGACTTTGGTTTTCAAAAAACACAATGGACCAACACCAGCAGATGACATTGCACCCCAAATCATCACAGACTGTGGAAACTTAAGACTGGACTTCAAGCAACTTGGGCTATGAGCTTCTCCACCCTTCCTCCAGACTCTAGGACCTTGGTTTCCAAATGAAATACAAAACTTGCTCTCATCTGAAAAGAGGACTTTGGACCACTGGGCAACAGTCCAGTTCTTCTTCTCCTTAGCCCAGGTAAGACGCCTTTGACGTTGTCTGTGGTTCAGGAGTGGCTTAACAAGAGGAATACGATAACTGTAGCCAAATTCCTTGACACGTCTGTGTGTGGTGGCTCTTGATGCCTTGACCCCAGCCTCAGTCCATTCCTTGTGAAGTTCACCCAAATTCTTGAATCGATTTTGCTTGACAATCATAAGGCTGCGGTTCTCTCGGTTGGTTGTGCATCTTTTTCTTCCACACTTTTTCCTTCCACTCAACTTTCTGTTAACATGCTTGGATACAGCACTCTGTGAACAGCCAGCTTCTTTGGCAATGAATGTTTGTGGCTTACCCTCCTTGTGAAGGGTGTCAATGATTGTCTTCTGGACAACTGTCAGATCAGCAGTCTTCCCCATGATTGTGTGGCCTAGTGAACCAAACTGAGAGACCATTTTGAAGGCTCAGGAAACCTTTGCAGGTGTTTTGAGTTGATTAGCTGATTGGCATGTCACCATATTCTAATTTTTTGAGATAGTGAATTGGTGGGTTTTTGTTAAATGTGAGCCAAAATCATCACAATTAAAAGAACCAAAGACTTAAACTACTTCAGTCTGTGTACATTGAATTTATTTAATACACGAGTTTCACAATTTGAGTTGAATTACTGAAATAAATGAACTTTTCCATGACATTCTAATTTATTGAGATGCACCTGTAGTCTTTTATTTTTTTTCTTGCACACCTTTCAGAATAATTTTTTTTTGCTTTATACTTTACATTTGAATTTTGGAAACAGCAAGAACTACAGCAGTCCCAGCCCTTACAATGCCAGACTCTGTTTTGAAACAATTGTGACTCGTGGCCTCTTCAAGCGTGCAAAACGATCAAAAACAGGCCAAGACAAACAAGGCCTGCAGCTGTCCACATAACAAAACCACAGATAAATACTCAAACACGTCTGGGCCAACGGAAACGGCTTGACTCTTGCCTGGCTCTAAAAGGACTCATTGTGCTCTCCAAAACGACACAATGTCGAGCAGCTCTCATTTGAGAGAAATTTTTATGTACCACCTCTTTCATTCGCATAGCGCCATGGGGGGGGGGGGGTTGTAACGCTTACCCAGCGTTACAACCAAAATCTCTCTCATCTTTTAGCCAGAGATACTCAACATGCCGAAACAGTTTAGACAGTGGCGCTGAAAAGCCTCGTTTAAATATGCAGCACAGCAATTCATTATCATTCTATCGGGCCCTACAATGATGACTGGAGAGTCTTTGACTGCCCTGATTGTCAGATCAAGGTCAGTTATTAAGAAAATAAAATCAGCATTCCTTTCTGACTGCTCCCACCTCAATCAACATCTTTTCGATTATGAAAACTAGTTTCTCCTCTCTCCCCTCGTTGGGTGTATTCACATTCTTAGTGGGTCTACTTCTGATGGAAATTATTTGTTTTTAAGAGAAATAATTGTTATGATCTTGGAATATGAAAGGCAATTTTATATCAAGGGTGAGAGTTGTGCTGCTGAAGGATGACTTAGTCAGATTGTGGGTAAGATATACACTTACATATACTCAAGCAGGCAAGCCTTTAAAGGATAGCCCAACTGAAGATATGGGCGACAAGGCTTGTTGTGTTGTAAATATGTTCTCTCATTCATGACTGCTGGTGGGCAGACCAGCGGCAGGAACACAAAGTCTAATTAAAAAGCACCCTGACATGGTGCATCTTTAGTGGGTGTCAGTGACATCCCATTAAGAAGTCTTTACAGTGACCTGTCCCAACCCACTGTCATGTATCTCTCTAGCGCACACACACATGCATACAAATGTCCCTCGTGCATACTTGTTCCCTGTTCCTTTCACATATACTCCCAGAGCCACTGCTCCAAGACAGCAATAGTAGCATTTATTAGTGCCTGTGTGGCCTGCTTGCCCCTGGGATCAGTGATAATCCAGGGGGAGTTTTCACATTGTGTTTTGGGACGTAGGGTCAAACTGTTTGAAATGAGGAGGTTTTGCTATACATTCATTAGCCAGACCCAATGTATTGTCTTAATTAATTGGGAGATGGGGGCACTCCTCCCAGCTACTGCAGTGAACGCCATAGACTATAGGAACACCATAACATAGAACAGCTCTTGGTTACCAGGGTGAATTAATCATGAAGCAATGCTTATATAATATATATGTATATACTGTATACACACACACACAAATGCTAAAAAAATTTTTTTTAAGTTGTGGGAATAAAACAAATATTCCACTTACATCTTACACTGATAAAAACAACAACATTTCAGTAAAATATAATAAATAAATAGGTCAATGAGTAAATATTTTTACTTTAAAGTTATTTAAATAAAATCTGTTAATTTAATTATTTTAATTAAAATGCTAATATCTCTACACTCTAAAGCATGTGTTAAATTGTTAGTTGTGGTTTTGCCTTTGTTCTCACCATGCTATGTAGTATATCAATAATTACAGTAGTTACCCTGCTTGAAAAGAAAATAACTGGTCAAACATTGTTCAGTAAAACAATCTATTAAAATCGTTTAGACTCCACTTTACCTTGTTTGACAAAATATTATATATCCTCAGTTATTTCAGTTAGATTTTACTCTGGCCATCAGGCAGAATGCTGTAGTTGTGAATTTATATCATCTTCTGGAGACTGAAGGTAAACAGGCTCTAATTATAGAGGCACTACAGCAATTCCTCTGCACAGGCTAGGAAATGTCAGCCTATTACTTTACTGCGAGTTTCAAATGCTCAAGATAATGACCAGTTACTAATTGGTGCTTATACTTTAAAACGGTTAGCATGGAATATAATTGCGGCTATTATGGAGGTAAATAATCCCTGAAAATTAGTGTCTTTTAGTCAAAACACATCCTGAACAGTACTATGGGGTGCTAATGGGGGTGTCTTGGTGTTGACAAATAGATGGTGTGATTTTTCATTAGCATATGGTTCTGGGGGTGGGGTGGGGGAGAGATGTGTGTAACATCACATGCTTGTTGAGACCATGTATTGGGTGGGAATTAATGTTCTCATTCAGAGATAGAACATAAATGTTCAGGAGAACACTGAAATATATTGCTAGTTTGAGCTATTACTTTCATTGGCAAGCGTTGTGGACAGCCATGTTCCTTAGCTCAGGACTCATCTGACCTATAATGGCAAGAATTTAAAAAAGGCTGCACTTCTACTGTAATGTTTAATGTGTGTGTTCATGTATTTCATGTCTTTTATTTTGAAAAGTTTAGTTCCTGTTTCATGTCATGTGTCCCTAGTCATGTGATGTCCTATTTTCCCTCCATGTTCATGAGTCTTGTTTTCATTGGTTCATTGTTTGATTATCTTGTTTAGAGTTCTGTTTGTTCATTGGTTATGTTCTCCCATGTCCATGTATTTGAGCCTTCATGTTTTCCATTGTCCATTGTCAAGTATTATGTGTGTTCGGTAATGTGTCATGCTATGTCAAGTTCATATCAAGTCAAGATTATAGTCAAGTTCATGTTTATGTTTCACATTTATAGTTAGGGTTTTTGGTTTTCACATTTATTAATACATTTGCACTTGGGTTCTTCATTTCATTGTCTTCGTCATTGCCAGCAGCCAATCGTTACATCTACAAGGGGTTGAGATTGGGGACTTGATGCACCTCAGTTCTGCCAGGTTTCTGGCCATAGAGGTGGTTGAAGAGAGCATGGCAGCTTGACCAGAGCCACGGGCAGTGTAATCCCCACCTCGTACAACACCGTCACTGCTGCTGTCTGCCTGTTTGCACTCATGTCACGTTTGTGCAACACCCCATTCAGTTGTGCTTGTTTGAACTGTCCCACCCAATTAGCGCAAATGAGTTGCTCGCTAAGGATGAGCAAACATGGTGTGTCCAGTCCTTCCTTGTGCCCTCCCTGATGCTTAGCAGCCCATGAAAATCCCCCAAAGAGCACAACCCCTGCTAATAGACAGAGAAAGCCAAACGCATCTCGTTTTCTGAGCCAACAAGTGCCAGTAAATTAATTACAAGTCATTTGACAAGTCATTTGAAGGGGATGGTCGGAGAAATGATTTTGCTCACGTCTTACCGCTGAAGAATTGATTAGGACCTGCTCGATCAAAGTGCTTGAATCAATAAAGGAGCGCAGTGAGAACAGAAAAGACATGCACTAGTTTAATTTATCCCTGTACCATTTCCTGTGGAAAGAGAGAGACGAGAAAAACCTCACAAATCAGGTGGAAACTGGCAGTCGTGTCAAGACAAAGGTGTTCACAATAGGTTTTATGGAGATTTGCCTGAAATGTTTTTACCAGGCACCAATATTAGAAATGAACTTTTCCATTAAGGAGGAATATATAGAATAAAAAAGAACAGCTTAACATGGTCTCCTAGCTAAACCAGCTGAGTGCCAATTTGACCAAGTTGGGAGACCAGGAAACTTGGTTAGTTTAAGAGTTTTTTTTTTTTTTTTCTTCAAGCTGGGTAATTAAATTCAGAATTGGTGCTTCTTGTCTTGCACATGAAATTAAATCAATATCAACTCATATGTCACATGCTAATATGTATAACTAAGCCTTGAATAGAATATTAAGTACTGTATTATCTATATCAAGTGTTACACATACAAAACAAAGTAATTCAACTGGGAGTCTTTTTGCCCCAATATTTTGGATTTCAGGGGGTTTTTTTTGTTGTTGTTGTCACTTTTGGTGGCAAACAGACATTTTTCAGACGGAGCTGAAACTCGGATATGGTAGTGGGCGTTTCCTTTCCGACACGCGCTGTAAGCGGTAGACCAATCACAACAGACTGGGACACCTGACCAATCTGTGCAGAGTATGCTCTCTGAAAGGAGGAGTTTAGAATTAATCCTTTAGAACGGATCATTGAAGGAGTCGTTTTTGACACTGGGAAAAAAAGGTAATGCTGCAATTTAAATTATGAGCAAATTAAAGTGTTTTTTGACCTTGGATGCATGTAAATCTATTGTATGAGACCTTTAAAACAAAATTAGGCATGTTTAAAAATCATAATAGGTGCACTATAAAGGAAACACTTCACAACAAGGTTCTATTTGTGACATAAGTTAATGTATTAGGTATTTCTACAGCATTTATTAATCATAGTTAATGTTAATTTATGAAAATTCAAATTGTTTATTGTTAGTAGCCTAACTTTTAATAATAATAATAATAATAATATATATATGTATATATATATATATATATATATATATATATATATATATATATATATATATATATATATATATATATATATATATATAGTATATGTTTATATAAACATGAACTAATATTAATAAATGCTGTAAAAGCACTGTTCATTGTTCGTGTTAACTAATGTAGTTAACTGATGTTTACGAATACAACCTTATTGTAAAGTGTTACCACATGGAAACAATTGTTCCATACTTTTGCTGAGGAACCCAGCTTCAGAAATCAAACTTTACATTAATTGATATGATTATGCTATAATTATATTACTGAAAGGCCATTATTCGTAGATTAAATTGAATAAAAGTTGAGGATAGGGTGATTGTGATACAGTCATACCATCAACTGATAATGACATATTGATGTTTATTTTTTCAAGGGTAAACTGATTTGTGAGAAATTCAAGTTCCAACACTCCATGCTGGTCTGATATGTCATGAATAATATGCTGCTAAATCTGACTTAAGTTAAACTTCCTTTTTCTGTATTGTGTTCGTTTGTTTGTTTTTCTGGTTTATTCAAGCCAGAAGTTGGAGGGTACTGCAGCCAGATTGGAGCATTATTTTAAACGTGGTTTTGCAGATTAACACCCTTGCCAAGCCCTGTGGAAGGCCCTTAATTGATTTCCCTTTTGACTGTTTACCTCAGTTCTGAGGGTTCCTGGAGCAGAGCGACAGCAGTGTCCTCTGTGTACCGTAGCGCTCTGTTGCAGCCCCGCCAGCAGCCTTGCCAAGTGCCTCATTAGTATTCCACGCAGTGGCATTTGCCAGCCTGAGTGTTGCCTTGGCAACACTGCCCACACAAGTGATGATAAATGAGGCTTTCAGTCTCCTCTCTCTGTCTCTTTTTGCTAAGGAGGCCCTGGCCAGTGTGCAGCTCCTGCTGCAGGGACGTGCAGAAAAAGTGGGATAATAAGGGTTTATACGAGGCAAACAGTGAGTGTGGAACTGAGGATGGTAGCTAGGCAGACTAGAGCCCGGTGAAGGGTTGATTTGAGGATAGAATAGCATAGAAGTAAATTTTTTGTAACCATAACTTGCTACTAGAGCTCAAACTATGTTTTTTTTATTTTTTTTTTTTAAGAAATAGTTTACAATAGAAAGGTGTTTCTGCAGACTTGAGATTTACTTGTTTTGCAATTTATTAGTTTTCTGATTGGAATTTATTTTCTTTGGATCAAACAATGTAAATTGAGACTACTTCATATAATACTATTGAAATTTAATACTAGACCTAATAAAAAAACATAGCCCCATATTCAGATGCATTTTTATTTTGTGACAAAATGAAAATTATTTGAATGCAGACCTCATCTTCAGTAATATCATATTACCTACGGGCGTAGGGTAGCTGGACGTGTTTCGGGATCTTCTCCTGATCCTGTGGTGATCATAATTAGCTCAGATCAATCTAAGGAAAAATTATATGAATTTAGGGAAACATTAAAGAATAACAAATAGCAATAATTTTCACGCACACTGGGTATTTTGTATCGCACTGTGTTAATTGTTTCATATTCAAAATAGAATCATTACAAATGTAAACATTTTGTCAAACTTTCTAAAAAAAAAAGGAAAAAAATAAGTCAAATTAATTGATTCACATTCAAAATCGAGGTGTAACAACATCAAAAGTATACTTGGTTAGTTTGATATAACAATAGCATCAGCCTTACCTCAGCCATTAAAATAATGTATATATAAAAAAGATAAAACATGTCCCTTTCATATGTTCACAACATTCAACACAAAATGAAAAGTGTTGTGAGGTGCAATGTTGGTCTTTTTGAGCAATCTTGTATTAGACTGGCTGCAGTCAATAAGGCAATGGCTTACATATAGATGAGAGGATGAAAGAGATATATATTCTTCCACTCACAAATCTTCCTCGTCCAGTTTAAACAAAGTAAGGCGAGTTATTGGTGTTTTAGAGAGAGGGTCCTAAGAGGCTGGTTGAGATGAGATTCAAAGGCACTTTATTAAAAGTGAGGGGAGATGATCTGCTGAAGTAGCTCTCCTTTATTTGTGTTGCAAATACTCCATTTGACTGCACAAATACTCTCTCTCTCTCTCTCTCTCTCTCTCTCTCTCTCTCTCCCCCTCTCTCTCTATATATATAGTAATAAAATAATAATAGTTTAATAATAGAGCTTGTTTATAACAGTATATAATATTAGTATACTATGCAATTAAAATTATCGGAGGATTATATACATACTAATAATATTACAACTAATTTTTTTCAAGTAATTTCAAAGCAATATGCCTCTCTTAAGATATTGTGATTTAACAGTACAAATTTTAACAGTACTTTATGAGAAATATACAACTGGGTCTGTGTCATAAATTGCTTTCCAAAATATTGAACCACAATCCAGACTGACTAAATTTGAAGCTGGAATGTTCAATCATTAAAAAGTTCAACATTGTTGAACTTTTGAATATACATTAAAAATGAATGCACCTGTTAAAAAACAATTACATTGCATTACATATTATAAAATAAATAAATTATTATTTAAAAAAAGTATGATGCATCCCATTTATATAAAAAGAAAGAAATATCACTGACAGATCAAATCAAGCCTGATTAAATTTCTCTAGGACACTAAGAAGCGACGGCTTCAAACATACAGGAGACAATTGACGAGTGTGAACCTCACCCACACAGCCTAACAGAGTGGGAGTAGCCGGAGGGGGCTGTGAAGGGAGGCCATGGCTATTAAAAGATAAATGTATTTTCTCAATCCATTATTCATGGCAGGGCAAAGCATGGAGTCAGGGGCTTAGCACTGCAGAGGAGCCCACCCGTACCGGCCCTCCCAGATCCCCACACTACGATAGAGGCCAAGCCAGCGACAGCTGGGTGAAGCAGAAAGAAAGGGTGGGAAGAGGGAACTGAGAAAGGCCAAAAAAGAGAGGAAGAGACTCAAAGCAGACACACACACACACACACACATTTTTTGGGGGTGTATGGGGGAAAAAAGAGGGAATGAGGAGGAGCAAGATGATGTAATTTTTTTTAAACGAGGAATTGCAAAGCACTCAAACACTTCTGAACTTTCTCTTAGTTCTGCCAATAATACAACAACAGATACACTCACTTTTCTCACAAACACACTCATTCTCATTTCACTTCCAGGCCTGTTTTGCGTGAAAGATACAAACAAATATTTCAAAAATAAAGGTTCCTTATCTGCTCAAGCAAAAAAAAAAAAAAAAAACAAAACAAAAAAAAAAACAGGACTAAATTAGAACTAGAATAAATATATCTGGTCCCTCTTCTTTAAATTAGGCACACCTCTTGCAAACAGCACAAGGAAAATGTCAGCATGCTAGGGTTAGTGTTAAAAAATTGCAACATGATACAGATTAAATTTACAGGCAAAAAAAAAAAAAAAATAAATAAAAAAATAAAACATAATATATATATATATATATATATATATATAAGAATAAAAAGATTTGCATTTATTTAATTATATTTAAGGAAGAAATGTTAATGTACTGTAAAAGTTAGGGTTCCCATGTTGTAGTCTTTTTGAACACTACAATTCCCAGCTGTTGACTTTGTTAGGGTAAAAAATGGCGGCAGCTGACAGATTAGTATAAAATTGTTGGGGAAAAATGTTTATTCTAAGCAGATACCTTCAAAATTGTCTCATGATTGGTGATAATTGAGCACATGCTGTGCGATTTATGTGTTTCCTGCCAATGGCCATTTAGCAGGCCTGTTTAATTGATGCTCTGATTATAAGCTTCTCTGTGAGACAAATGCTGCACTGCCACCCATCCTTGTGTCCCTGCTCACAGAGGCCACGTGTTCTCAATATGGAGCACAATCAGTGCCTTTACACAAAGAGACACATCAATCAAGCCAATACTAACATCTTTCCTTTAGATTTATGTGTATATTTAAAAGAAAGATATAATTTGTTTTCTTTAGAAAACTTTTTACATATACTTTTTTCACATATTTGTACATCTGGAAATTTATTGTTAAAACACAATTTCTGTGATATTCTGTTTATTTTTTTATAATTTGTTGTTGACCATCACTATTTACCAAATAAACAATGATTCTGGCTGGCTATTTTTGCGACATGTAAAATCAAAATTGCACAAGTTCATATAAAGTGACACAGATTTGTCGAACCAACGCATAATGGCTCTTTGATTTAAATATCATTAAAAAGTGCTGCTTTCCAGGTACATCAAAACTAAATCACAAACCAGAGATATATTGGCATAAAATGCACACCCACGGCTGAATGAAAGGAAATGCTACATTACAAGAAGAGAGGATGGACCGAACAAGCCGCCATGCTGAGCACATTTGTATTTAGACAAGAGAGCACAAGGGTGGGAACAGAGAGCACAGGGGCTGGAAGATATGTGGAGCGGTGGGGGGTGGGAGGGTTGGGGGGGTGTTGGTGGGGGGGGCAACTGAGGAGTTGTTTGTGTGTGTTTGTGTATGTATGGGTCACCATGCCCATTTTTCCCACTTTAGTGTTGTGGGTGAAGCGAATTGCAAAAACAAAGCACGCTCATATTTGTGCTTTGACATGTCAAGGATTACTTGTTCCATTGAATGTGCTGCCTATTATCTGCTTATCACTCACTCTCTGCTCTTTACTCTCTTTCTTGTCCCTGCTCAATGGCTTCCTCTCACTGTCCATCCCACCCCACACACACACCCAGCCCCTCGCTAACCCGTCTGCTCCCTCCCCATCCCCCTTTCTCTCTATCTTTTAACACTTACAAAACTGAAAAGATTCAGTCTGGGTTGAGCTTGGGCCACCTGGAAGCTGCAAAGGAGTTCTCTCCTCAAACACCCCCCTCCTCCCCAGCATCTTGCCAGTGGCCAGCTGTAGCATTGTGCTCTCGGCTGCCGTTTTGGTTAATTCCAGGCAGCAATTGTTGCCATCCCTATTTACGGTCCACCACCTCTGCGGCCTTCCCGGGCTCCCATGGGCCGATTGTCCTATGCTGTCTCTTGTTTAATGCTGTTTTGCAAGTTATTAAGCCCTGGAAGTCTATTAATCACAGTTCAGAGGCTGTGGAAGCCCACACAGTGGAGGCTGGGGGAGGGGGATTGGACAGGCACGCTCGCTGGCCTGAAAAGGCTTAGACGGTGGTCCATTCAGATCCCTAACGAGATCATTACCACTAACTAAATACAAACCTGACCCCTTCGACCCACTGGGAAATTACGTAGGAGGTCCCTCCTGGTGTGGGACATTAACATGCCATCCCTGCACCCCCTCCCTCTTCCTTCTGCCCATCCCATCCACACCTCCCCCAGCCTTTACTCTTCCTCTCTGTTTGGCCAGAAAACTAAACCTATCATCAAAAGAAGTCTAATCACTGCTGTGATTGTGGTAAACCAAGCCTGACAGACATTTCACTGAGACCTCAATAGAGCACATCGCTGCATACTCCACCCCTCTTTCACTCTCTTATTTTCAGGCTTTTTAAAGCAGAGCCAATGAGCAGCAAGAGAAGCCAGGGGCTTTTCAGATTACTCGACACACTGTGTCCACTTTTTTGGGGACCACCTGGTAAGCTCATTTTAATATAACGCTGTCCCTCTTTCATTCACTGTCCCTTTCTTTGCCTCCTTCTTCGTCACTTCTTCCTCTAATTCGGCCTCTCAAGCTGAGACATGTCCATGAATTCCATCTAATCCATTGACCCCGCTAGAACATTCCCGGTTAGCACTCGTCGGAAGAGGCTGGATTTGGGGGGATTACATGGTTGCGGTACTGCTGGGTGGCACCTGTGACTGGGAACGAAGCGAAACAATTATGGGTCGCTGCAGAGAGAACAAGAGCCCCCCACCTATCCCACCTTTCATTCTTTTATCCTCCTTTTTTGGGGGGAAGGGATCATGGACTATCACCTTTCTAATCTCTACCTGTGACTGTAGCAGTGTGCTCACATCCGTTCATCCTTTCAGATAATAAAATGCTTGATGTACTAAGAAAACATACTTTAAGTTTAAGGACTTTAAGGTTTAAGGTTTATAACAATGTCCCTGATCTTTGCAGTCTGATCATTAACAATTTACGAGGCACATTTCAGCATAGACTGTTTTATGATAATATCACAATGTGATGCAGGCTTTGCAAAGGGACTGTTGGTGTATTCAAATTATACAGTTTTATAGCAGTTAGAAATTATGTAGCAAATAATTTCACACATGAAGAGGGCATTTCTTAAAGGCACAGCAGCAAAAAAAAAAAAAAAAAAAAATTATATATATTTAATATTTAATTCTCAGGGGGGAATTCACTAAGAATGAATTTCACCCAGTAAAAGTGCCTTGTATTTGAACGTGCTGACTGCATGGGTTTAGTGCCCGATTCACTAAAGGAATTATGCACATCAGGCAAAAACACAAAGGTGCCCACAAATTCTATGCTGAATGCAATTTGCACACACAGTACCTAGTCTTGCAGTGTGATCTTGAGCATTTTTTAGTCGAGGATGCTGCAGACCACTACGATCCGTCCGACTCAGCTGGGACTGTTCAGCATCACTCCAGTACTTTAATCCAAACACCAATCCATTTTCACCCGAATCATCTCTTTAACATGTTGAAAGTGCACTTAACTACACCACACGTCTGAATAAATGCCAGGTTTTGACACTCTTCTCCATCATTTGATCATTGTTTGAATTACAGCTGCCATGATAGATACAACCTTTACACAAAATCTCTGTAGTGAGGGCGTGGTTGAGTGTCCGTCCAGGGAGAGGGGAAGTGGTAAGGATTCATCCCTGGGTGATAATTAGGTCTAACAGCTGTTTCTTGTTGCAGAAATTCGGGAAGAGCAATAAGAGGAGCCCATGCCAGAGCCCAGGGAGAGAGAGAGAGTGCTACCCAGCTAAAACCCGCATAAGAGTTTTAAGAGTTACAGAGTGTTTTTGAGTTAATAAAAGAGTGTGATGTTACCTGAACCCCACTTCCTCATTCCCACAACAACCAGTCCTGTTACAATCTCTTTTAAATAAAATTGTTTACAATAAACCTAATTTATTTATAGAGAAACGGGAGGTTTTTGGTAGTGGAATGACAGTGACATTTTAAATACTGAATATGCAGCACTATTTCGGCACTAGATTGCGGGTATTCTAAATGAATATTCTAAATGGTAGGTAATTTGGTAAAAATGGTAGGTAATTACAAAAAAATATAAGTAACTGTATTCCACTACAGTTACAATTTAAATAATTGGTAATTAGAATACAGTTACATTCAAAAAGTATTTTGATTACTGAAGAGATTACTTTGCATTTTATTGTCATTTGTTTCATTTAATATTTAGTCTTTTCAGATGGAAAACATTTATACATATTTTAAATGATGCGATCCAAAGTGCATCTGAACAGCAGTGAAACACTTTCTTATGATGTGTTACATTCATACGAGCAGACAGAGAAGTTTGAAGTAAGTTTAGAGCAGAAGAAATAGAAATAAAACTTGTGTAAATTGTCAGCTTTACGCTAAGCTAAAATGCTATTTCTAGCCATTTTACATGCACATGTTACCAGTAACAACACCGCATAAGATATTTAGATTTTTCAGAGAATGTATTTTTAACATGTGTATTCTGTCTTACTATACTGGCAGAGTTTTTATAGTCTAAACAAGTGAAAATGTTGTCTTTTTCAACCTTTCGAACCTCTAATTCTATTTGTTTCTTGTACTAAAAAATTTACATGAGCATTGGATTTTTCTAATTGACGGCTGTGCCTGGTATGTGGCCATGCCCATTTGAGATGGGAGCTTTATCACCTCGTTAATCCATGATAAGATCACTCTCCTCTGACACTTCAGAAATAGAGATGTTTAGCAAGTGTTGATACAAATGTACATTCTGCTTTTTTTCCACATCTTATCTGATCCAGAACAGACTTTTTATTCTCCATTCAACTACAGACATTTCATTTCTATGACTAATATCACTTCTTTTATTGATTATGTTGATTACAATGGAACAACATTCATGAAATGGCTAGTTTGACACTGAGATTGAAATCTCATCAAGAAATAATAAGTCGTCTTCATTCTTTATATTCTCGTACCTTACTGCACTGTTGTTTTTCCTCATTCACATGCACAAACACATATCCATCCACATTCAAGCGGTCATACCAGGAATGAAGTGCTTTGCCATTGGGCCATGTTGATTGTTCATCGGCACTGACCAATTGGAATCCTATCATGATGATCTCCAGCATAACAAGTAATTTTAACCTACCTGCGATCCACCCCCTCACCACGCTTCTGCTTAGCCTCACCCTACAAACAAAAACACTCGCTGCACGCTCATGTTTAAGAGCACACTAATTAATTCCACTCTGAAGCACTTTTCTGCTTCTATTTGCTCAGATACACAATGTCAAATCCTTCTTATGCATACAAATAAACACTCAGAACAACAAAGAGACCAAAACAATACTAATAAAAACAATGCTGGAATTGACTGAGGTATAAAATAATGAATGCTCTAGAAATAGGCTCATTCCACCCTGTTAAATTACTCTCACCCCAACAGATAACTTTCTGCTGATTTCCGCTGGCTTTGTGTATGGAATGTCTCTTCACTGCAAATAGACTACAGTGGAATATTTCTGAACTAGTCATGTGAAGGATGTCAAGTGCTGGTTTACACAAAGTTTTGGTTTTCTGAGCACATCAAGAATAAAAACAAATTCACAAGTTCCCATCTCTGTAACATGCGCACACACAAAACATTCTCTCTCATCCACACTTTGCCTTCACATCATGTCTCATGGCTGCACATGATCTGCTCCATATTTCAAACTCCGCCAGTGCCACCATCTTCCAATTCCACAGAGGCCAGCCAGCTAGCATATGTTCTGACTGAGTAATTAGATGAAGCCCAACAGGTGTAAAACAACCAATGGGCTCCGAGCCGTGACACCGTATCCCACTAGTCATTACTCTAGCATTCACCACTGGAGCTAGCATATTTGAGACCCTCATGTAGTATTCAGCAGGATTGCTTAGCCTTTCCTTATCATCTTCGGGCTAATCTTACTCGCGCCCACACACAGATACATGCACAAATACACAGCCCTAGCAACCTTCCATGAGGGTTAGCCTAGGCCAAAAGGGAGATGCCGTGACTCCAGTGACCTCATCACCAGGTCGCCAGTTGTCGCCCCCTCCAGATGAGCGCATCTCTCCATTTGAGGGCCAAATCAAGCTTGTACCATCCACCCATTCTTTTCGCCTCCTCCTCCCTCTCCTGTAGTTAGGGCTCATCAGTGCTGAGGCGCAGTGCCGTGAAGTGAAGTGTTAATTTAGTGCTCCTGCTGAGCAAGAGGCTGCTCGGAGAAGCAGAGGTGAGCTCTTGCAGAAAATGACCCTCATGCTTTGATTGTTCTTGGTATTTTTTTCTTCTGCTTGTTTGAAAGCTTCAGACCACCACTCAGATATGAAAACAAAGGAGGAGGGAGGATGAGAGCTAATGCATCAGCCAGAGAGGATTACCTAAATCACCCTGTGACATATTCATTTACGTTCTGACGCACATCTCATTCAGACCCGTATCAGTGAGCTTTTATTATTGAGCTTTTATAACTCGCACATGCATGTGGATCAATTGCAGATGTATCATTACACAAGCAACATGTTATATATACTTCCGCATTTGCACATACACAAGCTCACAATATCCCAGCCTTTTATTTCCCCCATCATCGCTGTTCACTTTAGCAGAATGATTAATTGGGCCGGGCTTAGCTCTGTCCTCTGAGAAACTTAAACAAAAAGGCAGGCTCTATCCAAAGATTACAGCCACACATTACAGGCTGAATGAACCATGAAATTGCTTTTTTCCCCACCTGCAGCGCGCTCTTTCTGCAGCATGTCACTGCCGCTCTCAGGAGGGGTGCAATGGAGAAGCATTGAAGTTTCCTCACTCAGATAAAAAAAACAATCCTTCAGACCTGCAGCTCATGGCAGCAGCCACTGTCCATTTGCCAGCACACGTACACAGGAGATTGACTGATGCTGAGGAGTGTATTATGCTGTTAAACACTGTGAACATTATGAAATAGGGGCTGAAAATGATAGACCTGAGAGAGAAGTCATGGCATATAATTTTCAATGTCAAAGCAGACTTGTTTATAAATTATTTACTTTGGTAACACTATACATTTCTTAGCAATAATTGGTTACACCTTCGCTAGTGTTGCCTATAACAAAAATCTATAACAAACTCACTTTAAATCATGTGGCATTACCACTGTACACATTTATAAGGTGCAAAAATTAAAATTCTGCCAACAACAGCAATATAACTTCAATGTTTTTAGTTTGATTCACAGAAAAAAAGAAAAAAAAGAAAACTCACTGACCAACAAGATATATGCCTATGAATTATGTGTCTGGAACAGACAGTTGATATTCAGCTGTCAATATGATTGGTCCCCAATTACAAAAGACTTAAGAAAGCCATAGCAGCAACAAGTGGACAGAAAATAAGTAATGGGAAGTCATTTTAAGAAGAAAAAAAAATGCTATTTGTTTATTTGCGAAATAGATGTGGAAAATCTAAAAAGAATGTTGTTACATTTAATGGTACTACATTTGGTGCAAATGTTATGTACTGGAGTAACTCCAAAGTCATGGAATCTTATTCAATATAAAATAATTCAAATGTATATTATTTTATAATCAATCAACATGAGTAAAAAAATTAAATAAAAATACTTTCAGTTTGCAACAATGCAATTGTTTTAATGGATGCAAGGCAACATATACATAGGCATGAATATGCAAGTGTGGGCAGGTTATAGCCTAAATGAAAGAAGAAAAAAAAAACATTCTTATGTGGTGATGCAAAAAAAAAAAAAAAAAAAACACCATTGTGTACAAAGGGGTAATAAATTGATCTTGATACATTAATACATTAAAAAAACAAATACATAAAATCTTCTCTCATTTGCTCATTTTTCCCCCTTTTTTTTCTTTAAGCCTCAACCAACTGATCCGATTTCAGATCTGGATCACACAGGTGTACTTTCATCATGGTGTTGATATGCAGTGATATGTTAAGACAAGGTTCTGGTGCACAACTGGTGATTAACTTCACATAACCATTAAGTTGCTTCATATTGTCCCACTGAGCAAAAATTTGTTTCATGTGCAAGATTTATTTATTTAATCTTTTTTCCTGTTTAGAAAACCTGCAGATTTAATACCCTCATGTAATATAGCATTATGACATTTAGCATCAAATGGTTGATTTTAAAACATCTGTTGATTCTAAAAAATGTTTTACCAAGCACCTAATTGTTCAAATAAATACAATGAAAAATACAAAAATTCAAATTTTTCTGCTTTTTAGTATTAATGAATAATAATACTTTTACTTGAGTTCATTAAAAATGAAGTATTCAACTTTGCTACAGTTTTTTTTCACCACAATTACAAAGTACAAAAAAATACATAATATTTCTGAATTTTTGGGAAGAAGAAAGTTATAAGCACTAAATCTGTTTATAAACTAAAACATGCTGTGCACGGTCCGACGGAAGCCTGCAGGGCACAGCATCATGAGCACAGCAGCTTGCATAAACAGCCGCCGGTGTTCTCTCTTCTCTAGCTTCTTCAAGACTTTCTGCCGTCACAATACATAAACTGTAATACTGTGATATTCTGCATATTTAACTGTATTCTGGAAAGAAGCCATTCATTCAGGTATGAGAGAATGGTCTGAACATGTTTAACCACTGATCAAACTTCACTTGTTTTAAAGGTAGGCAATGTTTTTACGGTGTCAAACATTAACACAATGCAGTTTGACATATATGTGGGGATATCTTGTTTACTTGCTACTGTATGTCTAAAACAAACTTTTAAATACCTTAGAAAGATACAATGCCAATAGTGTCAGAAATTAACGGGGACTCGGGGCAAAAATGCCACCGAAATTATCAAAAATATCCCCAAAATTCAAAATATGGAGGCAAAAATTGCCCACGCAATGAGTTCCCGTGTTTTATTAATAATATCTGATATAGTTACAATTACATACATACATTGCGATCTTCTTTTGACTTTTCACTGAACATTATTTTTTTTCCTGCCATAAGGTTCCTCGCACCATTGCGCGCACAGACAGGCTCACCGCTTCTGTCAATTCGCATCAGTTCGGTATTGTACTCCCGCATTAAATTCCATAACCGTTCGCCACTCTTGTTCAAATTAAACTGTCCTAGCAGGTAACACTCTTGCTCACAGTGCTGTACTGTACTTCCCTGCCCTGTAATGCTGTTTATCCATCTGAAAAGTCTCACCCGCTAGAGGCCAAAAGTGTGCAAGGAATGGATGCTATACACCGATCAGCCACAACATTAAAACCACCTGCCTAATATTGTGTAGCTCCCCATCATGCTGCCAAAACAGTGCCAAACCACATCTCAGAATAGCATTCTGAGATTATATACTTTTCACCACAATTGTAAAGAGTGGTTAACTGAGTTACCGTAGACCCTGCCAGTTCTAACCAGTCTGGCCATTCTCTGTTGACCTCTCTAATCAACAAGGCATTTCCATCCACAGAACTCTATGTTTTTTGTTTTTGGCACCATTCGGAGTAAATTATAGAGACTGTTACAGAAATACAGAAGCAGCAGTTACAGAAATACTCAAACCAGCCCATCTAGCACCAACAATCATGCCACGGGCCAAATCACTGAGATAATTTTTTCCCCCATTCTGATGGTTGATGTGAACATTAAATGAATCTCCTGACCCGTATAGGCATGATTTTATGCACTGCACTGCTGCCACATGATTGCCCGATTAGATAATCGCATGGATGATTGCTGGTGCCAGATGGGCTAGTTAGAGTATTTCTGTAACTGCTGATCTCCTGGGATTTTCACACACAACAGTCTCTAGAGTTTACTCAGAATGGTGCCAAAAACAAACAAAAAAACATTCAGTGAGCGGCAGTTCTGTGGACAGAAACACCTTGTTGATGAGAGAGGTCAATAGAGAATGGCCAGACTTGTTCGAACTGACAAAGTCTACGGTAACTCAGATAACCGCTCTGTACACTTGTGGTGAGAAGAATAGCATCTCAGAACGCTGGTGCTGTTTTGGGGGCAAGAGGGGGACCTACACAATATTGTTAATGTTGGGGGCCTGGGTAGCTCAGCAAGCAAAGACGCTGACTACCACCCCTGGAGTCACGAGCTCAAATCCAGGGCATGCTGAGTGACTCCAGCCAGGTCTCCTAAGCAACCAAATTGGCCCAGTTGCTAGGGAGGGTAGAGTCACATAGGGTAACCTCCTTGTGGTCGCTATAATGTGGTTCTCGCTCTCAGTGGGGCACGTGGTGAGTTGTGCATGGATGCCGCGGAGAATAGTGTAACCCAGATGTAAATCAGAGTAAATTGTATTCTAAGTTATAAGCTTAAAATTAACTAAAGTGCATATTTAACTAAAATATGTGAAGAAACTAGAGACAAGTAACTAGGAACAGAATGAAATCCAAAGAGTCAGAAAAATATGCAAAATTGTATATTTATTATGAATACTTGCAAATATATGTAAAACATATTGCAGATAAACTTGACCAATAAGAGTCTGGATCAGCGCTGCAAATGATCTTGCTGTAGCTGCTGACTCCACCCTAGAGTTAATGCAGACAGACACAGAATAGACGAAGAAGTGAAGAGCAACGAGATGCCGATCAACTGCGATGTTAGGAATTTATAGCAGCAAAAGTGTGAAAAATAGAAAAGATTAGTTTAATCTTAAACTAAAGCTCTAGAAAAAGAGAAAAATACTTACCTGAGAGTGAATCTTGATGTCTAATCGAGATAAAGCTGAGTGATGAAGTAAAATCATTTATTTCACCATTCATCCAGATAAAACCTGGAAGAAAAGAACAAGTTTAGTTAATTATCGAGGAAATCGGTAAGTTTAATCTTTTATTCTAAATATAAATGAGAAATGGAAACGTAAACTTGTTTGAGTAAACAATTGTGTTGTGTAAATGCTACCACGAGGCATAGCATTTAGAGCTAAAGCTAATGTATGTATTGTAAGTTAAGAAAGTTAAAACAATTGAATGAAATGTTAGGAAAATGTTTCTGAGAATGTTTTCCTGCTTTGTGCAGGCCAGTTCCCTATCTGTCACTCACTCGACGTTGTGTCGATGTACTGACACTAGGGGTCGCCCTTGAGAGCCCCAAATACATCTGATCTTTGAGAAAAGGCCAGTGGGAATTGGAGAGTGAAATTTGCATGCTACTCCACCCGACATACGGGTATAAAAGGAGCTGGCTCGCAACCACTCATTCAGATTTTCTCTTTGGAGCCGAGCGGTTGTGTTCAGTGAGCTGAATTACTCTGCTGATCCATTCACCTCGAAAGCTGTCGGATTTATGGCGCATTACAGCGGTTTCTCCCCCTCGTGCATCGGTGGAGTGCAGAGAGTGCCCCTGGGTGCTTCAGCAGCTAAAAGAGTATATTCTTCTACTAAAAGAGTATATTTTTCCTTCTAAAAGAGTGCCACACATGGACAGCATTTTTTTAAAGATGCCTTTCTGTTTGTGTGTAATTCCTGGTTGCGGTCGCTACCTCTCCGCTTCCGATGGCCACGATCGCTGTCTTACGTGCTTGGGTGCTGCCCACATCGAGATAGCGTTCGTGGATGGGTCATGTCCTCACTGTGAGAACATGACCATGGCAACGTTGTATCACGGCTTTCTTTCGTCAGAGGGAAAGCCACCCCAGTGGCTCCCCGCCTCGGTCCTTCTACCTATGGGTATGAGGCCGTGCCGGTTAATACTGGGGGCGATTTGGGGACCCCAATGGGAAACACTCCGCCGGGTAACCCCCCACAGACCTCTCATTCCCCAGCACGCTCGTTCGCCCTGGTCGAGTTCTGGGATGAGACCGCCGGCTCTTCTCGTGTGAGTTCGCGGTCTCATTCGGGGCTTGCAAAGAGGATGAGCTCTCGATCGCAGCATCGGAGAGCTAGTTCGTCCAGTCTGACACTAAGGACTTGGCTGGGCTCCCACCTTCGGGTGTGGTCGCCTAGTCGCAGGCTGACGTGGAGCTGGCGGCCATGCTTGCCCAGGCGGCTGTGAGCGTCAGGCTGGAGTGGAAACCTCCACTCCCCCCTGAACACTTGCGGCTTGATGATTGGTTCCTGGGCCCAGAGCAGCAGTCACGTCCCACCCCCGGAGGTGCATGAGGAGCTTACGAGGTCATGGTGGGCACCTCTTGCTGCCCGGACCTGGTGTCTCAGCCCCTCCGCTCTCACTACCCTCGATGGTGGGGCTGCCAGGGGGTACTTGGCGATTTCCCAGGTGGATAAGGTGGTTGCGGTGCACGTGTGCCCGCAGAATGCTGCCACCTGGCGGAACCGCCCGAGACTCCCGTCCAGGGCCTGTAGGTTTATGTCACCTTTGGTGGCCTCCGCCCTGCATGCCATGGCTCTCCTGCAAGTGCACCAAGCCAAGGCGCTAAAAGAACTGCACGAGAGTAGTTCTGACCCGGGATTGATGCAGGAGCTGCGTTCGGCAACTGATCTCACTCTCCGGGCGACGAAGGTCATTTTAGGGGTTTGAAGGTAGACCTTTGAAACTTGTGATTGAGTGTTTGATTGATGTTTACAAAGAATGCACCTAATCTGTATCTGGTCTGGGAGAGACCTGGGAGGGGTCACGCCCCTGAAAGAATACAGTATTTTACTAAGTTCTTAAATCTTACTTGTGATTTGACTTTGCTGAAAGGGAATGAGACCGTTTTACCATTTGCACTGAGACCTCTTGAATGAAACCAAACATGTATGATCAGAAAACCTTTTACATTACAGAACAGGATAAGTCATAACTTCATTTTTGGTGTCCTTAAAGTGATCTGAGGAAAGAGAGAGCAGATGTGAGTGTGATTTGTGTTTTATGGTCCCCAATCAGTGGGGTGCGTTTTCTCAGGTGGAGATGCTCCTCTGTGTGAGAGATTTATGACGTTGGTTCTCGCAGAGTTCTTTTTTGTGCCAGTCTTACAGCTCCTCCGCTTGGGCCCCAGGGACAGTTCCAGAAACGTCCAGGTGGGGTCATTGTAAAATGTCTGCTGGGTCTTAGTCAAAAATGTTTTTATCTTAGTCGAAGTGTGTGCAGATGCAGTGGGCTGAGGGCCAGTTTCGTATTGGTTGATGTTCGTAAGGATCTGATGAGGCATCTGCAATAGCAGCACTGGAACAGTGTGAAGGTGAAAATGAAGGCGCTGCCAATTGCACATCCCCGGAATACCCAGTCCCTCCATGTGTAAGCATACAGTGCTGAGCGTGTAGAGGAACTGGAGAGGATCTGTGCAGTCTTTTTGGCCAGATTTGTTTCTATCTCTGCCTGGTTGAGGTGGTATTCCGTCTGCACGATCATTCTTTATGCCAAGTCCATTGTGTCTGCCACAGCTTGTGTGCTACGCTCGTAGAATGTGTCATCCCACCATGGGGAAACTTCAGTGTCCAGGGGTATCCTCCCTAGGGTGTTGATCTGACCCACAGAAAAGTCCTCTGTTACTTCCAAGCAAAGGAGTGATTGGCAGGACAGGTCAATCCTCCATAAGTGAAGGAATTCATCTCACTGACGACACACCACTGAGTATGTGACACCTGGACTGTGTCAGAATGGCCATGCAATGACTGAACATTTATGAGTTTAGTGTCATTATGAGAAAATGTTGTAATGTGTTACATGTACAAACAATATAGTTGTGAGTTTCATGACAACATGTGCGACTGGTAAACAAGGTCTCAGTACCCTTCAAGGTCATGTGTCCTGTAAGGTGATCCCATTTTACTATCTGAATTTTTCACTGTCATGCCAGTTGGGCGTATAGTAGTGGAATTTGGAAAAGCTTGATCTGGATGGATTAAAGGAAAGGTGACAAAAGAATCCAAGGCAATCAGAACATTCATCACCAGTATACATCATTACAGTGGATACTTGGTCTGAATAAATTAAAAGAAACTTACTACAGAGTCAGTATAACTAGTCATTTCACCAATGGTATGAATCATTAAGCATATAGTAATAATTATAATTCTATGATTGTAGAATCACAGTTACAGACATATATAATAATCACAGTGCTAATTCAAAATTATCCAATGCGTGTGATTTGCTGGCTAAGTCACAATCGATGATACATGTCTATTTTTAAAGTGTGTAGTGGCTCTATAGAAGTGTTTGCACTTCATATAATCCACTTCTTATTACGTTTGCATAGTTATTAGCGATGTGTTGAAAACCAGGGGCTTTCTGGTTCGCAACCATGCCAACAACAATCAATTGGTTTGATTTATATGTAGGTGGAAATGTTGAAATTTGGGTGGCAAGTTTGCTTGCAATTAGTAATTAAATCATCGATGTGTGACTGTAGCCATGAACATGTTGTTGGGCCTCATGTATTCAGATAGAAGACAAAGGCAGGCCTAATACAGTCGTAAAAACCTAACTCAAGCCCCCACCTTCCAAGTCGTAAATCTTACTGATAAAAATCGTGCCAAAATCAAACAAAGGGAGTCCAAAACAGACTACAAATCCATGAAGCCTTGCTCACTAAAGGATCGAACTCTCAACTCCTATTGGATGAGGCACACAACAGAACGTCCCTCAAACATGACATCATCAGGAGTTGAAATACCTCTGAAATGCTTCCGGGATTTGCTTCCAGCGACTTTGCATGCAGTGTGTGGATGCAGTTCAACGCTGCTCTCACGTGCAACCTCGTGGCACAAGGAAGTAACGTCCAACTTGAAACTGTAGCCATACAATCTCCATCTCGCTGGACGAGTTGAGATTACTCTGTGTTCAACCGAACACTGTTGAACTGCAACACTCTGCTCGGAGACTGCCGAGCAATTCGCATCTTCATCCGTTTGCCTACAGAAGTGAAGAGATTAAAGATTTCTCTTCCATCTTCAATCAAGTCGACATTTCTGAGTTCTCCGCCAGCCCGCCGAGAATCAATAGCCGTACCGCCCACCGACAGAGCGAGGATACAGCCTCCCGTCATCACCCGAGCCTCAAGGAACCGGGTCAGAGTTAAAGGATGGAGGAAAACACATTCTACCTGTGTCCTCATGCGATTCAAGTAAGAGGTTTACGTCTGGGCAGAGATAGAATATTATAGTGTGTTATTCTTGTGTTTCAAGGTTTTGCTTGTACAGTTTACGGACCGCCATGTCTGCTCATTATTATTACTCAGGGTATTAATTATCACAAGTTTGTTTTGCTGTATTGTGGTCCAACCAAATTGGATTGTTGTGCAATTTCGCCATCGCGGGTGAGACAGCAACTGAGTTCATCCATTAAAGAGTCAAATAACGCGGGACTTTTATGAGCCGTCCACCGTGTCTCTGAGTGATAAACTGACAGCTGTTTTCTCTCCCACTATCGCAAAATCGGCCTTAGGGCCGTCATCTCTCTCACTCTCTTGTACTAACCACACCCCACACACACACACACACACACACACACCTTATGTGTTATAGGATTATTTTATTTCCATATCTAATCATATCACTGTTTTGTTTGTAGTTGTAAGTCGGAAGTTTATTGACTGCATTGTATTAATTATTAATTGATATTACTGCATAAATAAACTTTGGTTATATTACAAAGAGAAGTGTTTTGGTTTGTTTTGCATACGCCTGTGTCATGCTGACGGGATGTCAGTGCTCGGATTCAAACCTTCATTCATTGTTTTTTCCGGAAAATCGATATTCTTCGGATGTCGATTTTCCTAAGAAAACAATCTAATATTGAGACTGTTTTACTATTTGGTTATTAGTCCCTGATTTCAGGGTGATGCCCCATCAATGTTAATCCTTATTAATATTCTATTGATTTTTGATAATTGATAATTATCTTTGATGATTGAATTTGAATGATCAATAAGCTAGTGTTAATTTTAATTAATGTTTCATCGATGTTAACAATTAACGATTATCTTTGATAATTGTTGATTTAAAGGATTTAAAAAAGCTAACATTGATTCTCATCAATGTTCTATTGATTTTAATAATTAATAATTATCTTTGATAATTATTAATTATTGCTAATAACCAAACTTGCTCCTAAACATAGCACACTACATTTACTGGAGTCCCATGTGAGGTTTTAATGAGTTAGATTCAATGAATTAATTTAAATATTAATTAATAACTAAAGAAATAATGATTAATTATTTCTGATAGTAACACTGATGTAAACAACCAGTAAAGCCCTACAATGTCCCATGTACATTACAGTGTTTCAAATAAGTTGTTGGGAAGTTGTAAATAGTGCATGTCATGTGTGCCATAATTATGACTGTTTTATGGAAACAGGTTCGTAATGTCGTATATGTGAGAGGCTATGTGTTTGTGAGAGGCAGGCCAGATCTTCAGTGGATTAGTACTTTCGGAATCTAGGCCATTATTTTGTTCCATGATGTGTAGTGGTTGAGCCTGGCTAGTTTTACTGTCTGTACCAGGTCAAGATATCATGAGAGTGTAGTGATGAAATTTTGTGCTCTGTATGTTCATGTCTGGGAGATGGGTGGAACCTATTCTAGAACAATTGGTGTTGCACAGTTTGGTTCCGGTGCTAAATCGGGAGGCCATATAGCTATTTTAGTTTGTGTAGTGCTGGGAGATGTAAATGGCCCCTTTAGATTGCCTTCACACCCATCTCCCACTTCCGTTGTCCTGGCTTGATGCAGGGGGATCAGAAACCTTTTGGCATCTGTCCCTCATGAGATTGCAACCTGAAATTGGAACAACCACAGAGAGAAAACAGTTAATGTTGAACCTTTAATTAATTTGCATTTAGACATGTGGTACTTTCTTTATTTTCCTCTGATGGTCAAAGCCAAACTGTTACAGACAGCTTTAGTCTCATACTGTATGGCTTGTGCCATCAGGGGGAAGATGCATTTTGCTTTACAAAAACATGTACCATTACAATGTGTAATGCAAATGTAGATTCAGAGATCAAATTAGACTGAGCATCTTTGGTGAGATCTGAATTACTGCTGATATTTTAGTGCAGTTTGAAGTGTGTAGCATCTTAAGCTATTCTTGCACCTCTTTTGGTGATGTGCTGTCTGCTTAGCATTTTGTTAAGGGTGCTATTCACATGTTTGATCATCTATGATCTATGATCTCTGTGGTCTGTCAGGTTGTGAAATTTCTGCCTGATGTTTGGCATTTTACACACACATTCTTCATTGTCTACACAGTAGAATGTTTCCCCTGATCAGATTTAATTTGAATTGGTGCTTCTCAGCGAGAGATGATTTGGTTCGTTATCATTTGCCACTGTTTTTACCGCATTCATGCACAACAAAATGACCGTATACCCTCCCTCTTGGCACTGATAAGCGAACCAATGAAATTCAATCACAAGAATTTTTCAGGGCCTGTAAGGTTGTTCGGTTGGCAGTATCATTACAAATATACATGTGTAGTATATCCATCAGCATGTCATGCATAACCTTTCTCCGTCTGTGGCCATGTTTGGCCATTATAATATAATGCATATTACAATGTGATTATAATACAATTATATTAAAACTAGTATAAATTAAAATGATTTTATTACTGGTCTCTGGAGGTTTTCTGGAATGAGATATTTGTCATCTCACTGCTCTTTTGAGAATACATGCCTTTGATTTGGCCCTGTATCAGATGTAGGAGCATGTTCATTGTACGCACAGGTCAGGCTGAAAGCCTTTGGACATGTTGCTGTAAACACCCAATGACTGCAGGAACATATTTACATGGGTCAAATTTCTGCTCAAGCTGCAGAGCTTTTGCAATTACAATATGAAATTGAATGAAATTTTCTCATTTTCTTGAGTTAAGATGTCACTAGGTGTATTCTCATGCAAATCTATTTGAATATGAAAGGG
Source organism: Myxocyprinus asiaticus (assembly GCF_019703515.2). Taxonomy (NCBI): domain Eukaryota; kingdom Metazoa; phylum Chordata; class Actinopteri; order Cypriniformes; family Catostomidae; genus Myxocyprinus; species Myxocyprinus asiaticus. The sequence goes on along the minus strand of NC_059363.1, from coordinate 41,147,630 downwards.
GGCTGGGCAGAGTCAGAGGTGATGCAAGGCACAAAGAGTATTCTTAAATTTTAAAGGCCTAATGAAGTTCTTCAGTCTTTTTAAAGTTACTGAAGGTTAATGCTAATTGTGTAAAACTACTGAGAGTTTGGTAATTGCGTAAAATTACTGGTAGTCACATGGAATTTTGTACTCAGTATGGTTTAACTGCAGCTATATGGTAAATAGCACAGTGTGACATAGCAGAGACAAACATATTCGACATAGTAACACATTCAGCTAGAAAATGATGAATAATTTCAAGAGAAACGTGTTTACAGTTATTTCAAATTTACACAAGATGAAAAGTCTAGAATGCTCGAAGCATTTACAATCTCTAACCTAAGTGTTTCTTGTAACACTTACAGCAGAAACAGTCAAGTGTTTTCAGGAATAAACTGTATAAGCCTATGTGTACATGCAGTATCATCACATGTGTTCTATGATAACAAAAGTGTTTAGCACAGTTGCAAATTTAAAAATAGGTTGTTATAGTACTCTTTACTGATTTATAAACTAATGACATTTCTTTTGTTACTATTTATTTTTTTCATCACATCACCCTGTTTTGCTCAGCCTTGCTTTTCATATGCAAACACATCGACTTGCAATGTTTATATCTCAGTCGTTACTTTTTAGTTGTTTACAGTTGCTACCCGCTCATTCTTTTGAAATGTTGCGAGTTCGTTGCAGCAAAGTAAAAAACAATAGCGACGGTGTTCATTGATTTTAGAATTAAAGTTCCAATTGCAATCCTACCTTGAATACCATAATAAAATTTTGGATGATGTTATCTCCCATTTAAGTTTGATCTCTTGTCGCTTGGGCGAACAAAGAGATCATTAATTTGCAGAGCAAGAGATTTTGTTCCTCGTATACTGCCGCTACCACTTCCCTGATACACATGTGGTTTTGTCTCATTTCTTTAGCCCCACCGGTCTAACGGTCTCCGGTCTAACAGTGGGTATTCCGACCCATTCTACAAAATGTGTCTATATGGGGTGCTTCTGTGCTTTCCCTCAACACTTCTAATAGGCAAAAATAATGGACTTAGCAAGTAGAAGCTCAAACCTCATGTCCTGTGTGGAATGGAACTGAATGTCACACTGAAAAGACATCACTCGCTGGAGATCACGGAGGTCGGTCACCACTTTGTAAGGGGGAAGTCACCCACTGGTCCAAGGATGGTATCCAATGGCGTGGCTGAAGGTCTCCTGTGTGTTCTGTCTTATCGTGTGCGACATTAGATAATACTTTGATTATTTGATTTGAGTTCCATGTTTTATTAATCTTATCATTAATTCTTTTCTTTATTTCATCTGACTCCAATTATGAAAAAACCTCGTTGATGTATCTATGCTCTGAATTTAAGTTTTGTATCTTATTATTTTTAAATTCTCTCTTCTAGACTGCATTTGTTATTTCAATGTTATTTGGGTCCTGTGCTGGCCGGACACAGGTCCTTTAACTACAAAACTCATCAGTTTCAGATATTAGTAAGTTTTAGACTAAGTCCTTATAGGTTCTTGGCTTTATCCGTTTAGTCTTATTTGGCTAAGTTCATACAGATTCTCGACTCACCGTTTAGCCCCAGTCAATTAAGTTCTGTTTTACAGATTCTCGGTCCTACCCTTAGTATTCCCGTTTAATTCTACTTGGCTAAGTTCTATTATAGATTCTCGGTTTGCTGTTTAGCCTTTTACATACTTAACTAATGGGTTACTTCTGAAGTAGCTTAGTTTAACCAACTCTGACCATAGATTTGTAGTTAATAAGAAATATACTAGAAAACAGTCCTTCAGAATGAATCATAATAACAATTTATTTACCAGGTAATAGTAATATATTAAAACAACACAATTAAAATATTAAATCAAATTCAAAGCTATCAATGAACCAAGCATAATAATATAATTAAAGTTGCATTCCATTCAAACATTTACCAAACATAAGAAAAGCAAATTGCAATTACCTGGTAGAGAAAAAACTACACACAATGTTTACTGTGTGGATCATCTGGCTACAGAGACCCTGATTCCTTTATCATATCTCCTTAAATACCAAAACGATTCTATTGTTATTTCAGATGTGTGTGTTTGATGTTATCCAGGATTTGGTTTACAATTTAGGGGTTTGAAGGTAGACCTCTGAAACTTGTGATTGAATGTTTGATTGATGTTTACAAAGAATGCACCTAATCTGCATCTGGTCTGGGAGAGACCTGGGAGGGGTCATGCCCCTGAAAGAATACAGTATTTTACTAAGTTCTTAAATCTTACTTGTGATTTGACTTTGCTGAAAGGGAATGAGACTGTTTTACCAGTTGCACTGAGACCTCTTGAATGAAACCATACATGTATGATCAGAAAACATTTTACATTACAGAACAGGATAAGCCTTCAGTGAAGGAAAGAATCAAATTCTTTCTTTAGTGGCATTCATTTAATCATAAGAGGTCATAGGGGTTTGATATGTATGCTGTATATGCAAGTCTCAGCAAGTGGGACTGAACACATTTCAATATAGCAGTTCCATACCATGAACATGATGAAAAACAAAAAAACAAACAAAAAAAAAACCCCATAAATTAGTCCATTTTAATGTGCCTCCTTTTCTCTCTGCAAGGGTGTATCAAGGCCACATTTTACATCGCATTTTCAATGTATTTTCATATAATAAAATATCGGCATTAGAGGGTAGAAATAATGGAGAGGAGCGGGAAGCTCTTTTTCTCTCTCTGTCTCTATCTCTTCTCCAATCCAATCACTCGCTCAGTGCTTAGACGGGAGATAGAGTTCACGGCCACAAGCTGAGGACACTGAACGGGGTGACAGAGAGATGATTCAGTGCGTGAGGAGAGCTCTGATCAACCCCTTGTGAACAATCTGCATGTGTGTTTGTGTCACTATGGGAGTGGGAGAAGACTCCCTCTGTCTTCGTGTTTCAGTTTTCATTCAGCCGTTACATACAACAGTATATTAAATTGTGGCCTATATTCCATTTCATATTCTATCTGTTGAGTTAAAGGGGCCATGACATGCAGTTTTTATGATTTAATGTTCCTTGAGGTTCACTTATAATATTAATAATAATAAAGATTTTTTGCACATACAAAAAAAATCTATCTATCTGTCTCTCTGTCTGTCTGTGTGTCTATAATCATTATTGCCTGCTACAACTGCACCAGTGCCTCCAGTAGAGCTATGGGGTCATCAGCCAGGAGCCACCCATCATAGATGTTTCGCCCCATTAATTTAGAAAAGAAATAATGCAAATATTTACATCCTTCGCACGTTCACACAAGAACTTGTGTTGTTTAGCACTGCACTTCAGACTAAACCTAAACCTTATTGATAGTGTCTTAAAAAGCAAATGAAAGATGAAAATTCCTGAAGCAACCATGTAATTTTGTGAGGTTTATGACACTTTTGGCTCCTGTGTTTTCCCGTGCTCTTTCGGGACTCATACCCCGGCTCTTTGAACCAATTTCCGATTGGATGGTTGTTTCCCTTTAAATCCGAATGTTACTGGCAAAGTTTAACGTCATGGTAACTGGTGTAACCTCCGTTCCCTGATGGAGGAACGAGACGTTGGTGTCGATATAGTGACACTAGGGGTCACTCTTGGGAGCCCGAGACACCTCTGGTCTTTGATAAAAGGCCAATGAAAATTGGCGAGTGGTATTTGCATGCCACTCCTCCGAACATACGGGTATAAAAGGAGCTGGTATGCAACCACTCATTCAGGTTTTACGCTGAGGAGCCAATATAAGGTCCGGCCATTTCAGCGGGTAGTTCAGCATTGTGGCAGGAGGGACCAACGTCTCGTTCCCTCCATCAGGGAACGGAGGTTACACCAGTAACCATGACGTTCCCTATCTGTCACTCACTCGACATTGGTGTCGATGTAGTGACACTAGGGGTCCCTATACAAAACGCCACAAGGCTGAACTGTGTTACGTGAACTGGCGGGGTGTAGTGGGCAGACTTGCTGTGTGCCTCATAGCCAGCACACCAGGTCGACACGTAACCTCCCCCAACACAGTTATGAGTGTCGAACGGCCCTTTCTGGGGACAAGTCGACTACCCAAAGATAGAGAGAGGCTTAACCCAGACGTGGCCTCTTTTCCCCTTCTCTTTTTCCACTCCCTAAAAAAGAAGGGGGATTATCCGACTGGGCCGCCAGGTCTAGTCGGGGGGTGTCCCTCCCAAGGGGAGGACACCGCGGAGACCACACCTCGCCCCAAGAGAGGGGGGGATATTTAAGTGGAAGAATATGTCACATGGTCTTTCCAACCATGTGGAAAGCCTTCAAGGTAGATCCTGCCCAATGGGGGAGGAGTTACTACAAACATGGAGACTGGGGCAGAGGGGCTCTGCCCAAGGAAGACACAGTTTGCCAGCAGGGAAACGAATTAGCGGAAGATATAGATCGCATGGGGTTAGCCTTACAGGGAACCGCCACATGCGGAGCACCTACCCCAGAACCGGGCTATTAGTTAGCGCGTGTACTGGGCCGGCAGTGAGTCTCTCCGAAAACTCGACTGCCACAGGGCTCGGAGGAAGTCAACCAGGGAACAAATTTTGTGAACACTACTGGGAATTAACAGCGCACGTCTTCAGCTCAAAAGGAGGTGGAAGGCGCTATGTGCAAGCGATACACCCGGCCGGCTATCCCGGGCTTATCCGCTTGTTGCGTGCCACTACCTGGGACGAACCGGTTCCACCCAGAGGTTGTAGAACCTTGCAAAGGTGTTGGGTGTTTCCCAGCCCGCTGCTCTGCAAATGTCTGTTAGAGAGGCAACCCTGGCCAAGGCCCTAGAAGCCGCTATACCACGGGTAGAATGGGCTCATAGCCCTACTGGGGGCGGCATGTTTTGGGTGAGATATGCCATAGTTATGGCGTCAACGAGCCAGTGGGCTATCCTCTGCTTGGAGACAGTGCTTCCTTTACGCTGTGCACCAAAAGCAGACAAAGAGCTGCTCAGAGATTCTAAAGCTCTGCGTGCGATCCAAATAGATGCGTAAAGCGCGCACCGGACACAGCGACGACAGGGCTGGGTCTGCCTCCTCCTGGGGCAGCACTTGCAGGTTCACCACCTAGTCCCTAAAGGGGTGGTGGGAACCTTGGGCACATAGCCCGGTCAGGGTCTCAAGATCACGTGAGAGTAACCTAGACCGAACTCCAGGCACATTTCGCTGACAGAGAACGCTTGCAGGTCACCTACCCTCTTGATGGAAGTGGGCGCAGTCAGGAGGGCAGTCTTCAAGGAGAGTGCCTTAAGCTCGGCTGACTGCAAAGGCTCAAAGGGGGCTCTCTGTAGACCCTGAGAACTACAGAGGTCCGCTGAGGGAACGAGGCGTGGCCTGGAGGGATTCAGCCTCCTGGCGCCTCTTAGGAACCTGATGATCAGATCATGCTTCCCTAAGGACTTACCGTCGACTGCGTCATGGTGTGCTGCTATGGCAGCAATGTACACCTTCAAGGTGGAAGGGGACAGCCTCCCTTCCAACCTCTCTTGCAGGAAGGAAAGCACTGATCTGTCTGCGCATCTCTGGGGGTCTTCCCGACGGGAAGAACACCACTTAGCGAACAGACGCCACTTAAAGGCATACAGGCGCCTCGTAGAGGGAGCCCTAGCCTGAGTGTACGTGTCTACCATCGCAGGTGGGAGACAGCTTAGGTCTTCCGCGTCCCGTCCAGGGGCCAGACATGGAGATTCCAGAGGTCTGGGCGCGGGTGCCGGATGGTGCCCCTCCCCTGAGAAAGAAGGTCCTTCCTCAGGAGAATTTGCCAGGGGGATCTGTCGCGAGGCGCGTGAGGTCTGAACACCACGTCTGGGCGGGCCAGTAGGGTGCTTACCAGGACGACCTTCTCCTCGTCCTCCCTGACCTTGCACAGGGTCTGTGCAAGCAGGCTCACTGGGGGAAAACGTATATTTGTGAACACCAGGGGACCAGCTGTGTGCCAGCGCGTCTATGCCAAGGAAGGCCTCGGTCAGGGCGTACCAGAGCGGGCAGTGGGGAGGATTCTTGGGAGGCAAACAGGTGCACCTGTGCCTGTCGAATCGACTCCAAATCAGCTGGACCACCTGAAGGTGGAGTCTCCACTCTCCCTTGAGGGTAACCTGTTGTGACGGCACGTCCGCCGAAGTGTTGAGGTTGCCCGGGATGTGAGTGGCTTGCAGCGACTTGAGGTGCTGCTGACTCCATTGGAGGAGACGGCAGGCGAGTTGTGACATACAGCGGGAGCGCAGACCGCCTTGGCGTTTGACATATGCTACCGCTGCTGTGCTGTCTGTCCGAACTAGCACATGCTTGCCCTGGATCAACGGCCGGAACCTCTGCAGGGTGAGCAGAATTGCCTGTAACTCGAGGCAGTTGATGTGCCAATGCAGCCGCGGACCAGTCCAGAGGCCGGCGGCTGCGTGCCCGTTGCCAACAGCGCCCCAGCCCGTTTTGGAGGCATCTGTCATGACCACGACGCACCTGGAGACCAGTTCTAGGGGAACACCTGCTCGTAGAAACAAGAGGTCGGTCTAAGGGCTGAAAAGATGGTGACAGACCGACGTAATGGCCATGCGGTGTGTCCTGTGGCACCATGCCCGTCTCGGGACTCGAGTCTGGAGCCAGTGCTGAAGTGGCCTCATATGCATCAACCCGAGCGGGGTGGCCACCGCCGAGGATGCCATATGCCCCAGGAGCCTCTGAAAAAGTTTCAGTGGAATCGCTGTTTTCTGTTTGAACGCCTTCAAACAGGCCAGCACTGACTGGGCGCACTCGTTTGTAAGGTGCGCTGTCAAGGAGACTGAGTCCAACTACAAACCGAGAAAAGAGATGCTCTGAACCGGGAGGAGCTTGCTCTTTTCCCAGTTGACCCGAAGCCCTAGTCGGCTGAGGTGTGAGAGCACCAGGTCCCTGTGTGCGCATAACACGTCTTGAGAGTGAGCTAAGATTAGCCAGTCGTCGAGATAGTTGAGAATGCGAATGCCCACCGCCCTTAACGGGGCAAGGGCAGCCTCTGCGATCTTCGTAAAGACGCGAGGAGACAGGGACAGGCTGAAAGGGAGGACTTTGTACTGATACGCCTGACCCTCGAACGCGAACCGCAGGAAGGGTCTGTGTCGAGGAAGGATCGAGACATGAAAGTACGCATCCTTCGGGTCTACCGCCGCGAACCAATTTTGATGCCAGACGCTCGCTAGAATGCGTCTTTCCGTCAGCATCTTGAACGGGAGTCTGTGTAAAGCCTGGTTCAGTACTCGCAGGTCCAAGATTGGCCGCAACCCACCGCCTTTTTTCGGTACAATGAGGTAGGGGCTGTAAAACCCTTTCTTCATCTCGGCTGGAGGGACAGGTTCTATCGCATCCTTCCGTAGGAGGGTAGCGATCTCCGCACAAGGTAGCAGCGTTTTCGTCTTTCACCAAGGTGAAGTGGACACCGCTGAACCTGGGTGGATGCCTGGCGAAGTGAATCACACAGCCGAGTCGGACGATCCGGACCAGCCCTCGTGACGGATTGGAAGGCGCAAGCCATGCGTCCAAGTTCCGCGCAAGGGGGACCAAAGGGACAACATCATCGGATGTACCTGCAGGTGGGGCCTCGCGGCGGGGCGGAGCTCGAGGTGCCACACCACGTCGTGGCCGTGCTGAGTCCGAGGACATCGAAGCACTTACCTGGCTCCTCGTGACCACCCCCGGAACAGCCTGGGACGGGGGAGGAAGAGGCCTGTCCTCATGACCCGTGGAGACTGTCACATCGGGGCGGATTTGTGCCACAGCTGGGCGCTCAGGGCAGGAGACCGCCGCTGGAGCGCCAACCTGCCAAATGGAGTGGTGGACGGTGGTCGTGATGCCAGCCGTACACACCGGATATGTGACCCAGGGAACAAGGAAACCACTCTTGCTGAGCTCTTGAGTACTGCAGCCACTTGGGCATGCAACGCAATTAAATGCAAAAGGTAACAAAAAGATGAAGATCTGCTTACCAGCTCCAGAGCAGCGGGTTTCGTTGTCCCTGGGTCGCCCGTCTCAAGGGCGCTTTGAAGCCTTTCACGGGTTCTGGGCGGCCGCGAGACGGGTGGTGTCTGCTTCCTGCGGTGGGCTCCACGCCAGGGCCAGGCCGAAGGGGCGGGCTGCGGCGGAACCGGTGCAGTCACCGCAGGGGGACACCCTAGGCGATGAGTAGATGGGGTGCGGGATCTTGAGCCGCGCCGGGGCAGGATATGCCGGCTAGCATCCATCTACTGCTCTACCATAGAGAACTGCTGGGCAAAGTCCTCGACGGTGTCGCCGAATAGGCCCGCCTGGGAAATGGGGGCAGCAAGGAATCGTGTCTTGTCGGCCTCACCCATCTCGACCAGGTTGAGCCAAAGGTGGTGCTCCTGGACCACTAGTGTGGCCATCCGTGACCTCCGTCACTCGGAGAGTGAGGTCGGTCACCGAGCGCAGTTCCTGCATCAATCCTGGGGCGGAACTACCCTCGTGCAGTTCCTTTAGCGCCTTGGCGGACTTGCAGGAGAGCCATGGCATGCAGGGCGGAGGCGGCTTGTCCAGCGGCACCGTAGGCCTTGGCCGTCAGAGACGACATAAACCTACAGGCCTTGGACGGGGGCTTTGGCCACCCGCACCAGGTGGCGGCACTCTGCGGGCATAGGTGCACCGCGAGCGCCTTTATCCACCGGGGGATTGCCGAATAACCCTTGGCCGCCCCACCATCGAGGGTAGTGAGAGCGGGGAAGCTGAAAGATCGGGACCGGGCAGTAAAAAGTGCCTCCCGCGACCTTGTCAGCTCTTCATGCACTTCTGGGAAGAAAGGAACGGGGCGGGGCATGGCTTTGAGTGGAGCTGCGAGCCCAGGAACCAATCACCGAGCCGTGAGGGTTCAGGGAAGAGCGGTGAAATCCACTCTAACCGACGCTCGCGGCTGCCCAGGAAAGCATGTCGTCATCTCCGTGTCAGCCTGTGACTGGGCAATCGACCCCGAAGGGAGGAGCCCAGCTGAGGCTTCCGCGCTGGCCTCAAACCCTTGGGTAAAAGGACCAAGGCGGGAGCCTCTGGGGTGGCTCGCTTTCTTACGAAGGCGAGCCGCGACCGCAACGTTGCCATGGACATATTCTCGCAATGAGAACATGACCATCCACGAACGCTGTCTCCGCGTGAGCAGTGCCCAGACACGAAAGACAGTGATCGTGACCGTTAGAAGGCGAGAGATAATGAGCACAACCAGGAATAACACACAATCGGAAAAGCATCTTTAAAAAGACGTGTCTTTAAAAAGACGTTCCGTGTGTGCACTCTTTTAGAGAAATATATACTATTTTAGAGGGGAAAAATGCTCTTTCAGAAAATATACTCTCTAGTTTTTCTGCCGAAGCGCCCAGGGGCATTCTCTGCAGTGCACCAGTGCGGAGGAGGGAGAAGCCGCTGAAATGCGCTGTCAGATCCAGCAGAGGTGAATGAACAGTAGTATTCAGCTCAGTGAGCATGACCGTTTGGCTCCGAAGAGAAAATCTGAATGAGTGGTTGCATACCAGCTCCTTTTATACCCGAATGTTCGGGGGAGTGGCATGCAAATACCACTCGCCAATTTTCATTGGCCTTTTATCAAAGACCAGAGGTGTCTCGGGCTCCCAAGAGTGACCCCTAGTGTCACTACATCGACACCAATGTCGAGTGAGTGACAGATAGGGAACTCTTATTTTTATAAGGCGGAGCTCCACTGCTGTGGCACTATGAGGCCGACGTTGTAATGTGTTTGAAGTGGACAAATCTCAAGACAGTTTGGACCCCATTACAGCTGTCTTTAGTGTCATCCAATTTCAAAACAATCGCCCAAAACGCATCTTTAAATTACGATAACGAAAGTCATTAACAATCTCGCTTAGTTTATTCCTGATAACATATCAACAAACATGAAAGAATGCCTCACGCCGATTTTGGGCTTACTTGCAAAGAAAAAAAAATATAAAAAACAGCTGAAAACAATAAAGACAGTTGGTAGGGAGATATGCATGATGTTTTATTTTATTTTATAATTACTTTTTTTATATCCGGCTTCCCAATACCTTGCTCTCCACTTGCGCTCTCTCTATATTTCATTGGCTGTGGCACATTGTCTCTCGCTCATCGGGACAGTACGAACACCTGACAACAAGACGTTTAGATATCAAGCTGGTTTGAAATCTGTCGTAGCACCTGCACATTTTTGGGTTGTGTTGCAGAAGTGCGCACACTATACGATCGTTGGTCGTGAGATCTAAGACTTCTCGTTGCCTAGTCTCGATTAGTCGCCAACTCGAAACTTCAAACGAGACAAGCTTAAGTCTTGAAGTGTGCACTAGGCTTGTTATAGAGCTAGCATCACACTTGCTGATTTTTCCTCTGGTTTTCATTCTTCAAATTATATAATAAGCTTCAATTATTTAATCATTGACCAGTCAAAGAGAGTCTTAGCTTGTGTCTGCATCTGCCAGCAGGAGGTTGTGAATGACTTAATCAACTCAACGTCCTGAGTTAACGGCTCTAGCAACTGGAAAAAGAGTCTGTTGTGTTTGAAAAAATTGTTCAGTTGCTGGGGTGTGCTCTTGTGGTCTCTTCAAATGACTAATGAACTTCTTTTTACACTAAATAAATGAACAGAAACCCTCTGCCAAAATCAAATTGCTTGGAGTTGCCCAGTGAGACGCCGGCTTAAGCACCACTAATTAATGAACAAGCCAACAGTTAACCAATAACATTGATTCTCCTAACCTTTCATATTGACAGCAGAAGCATGACTTACAGCCTGGAGGCATCCATGAAGGGACATTAGGCCAAATTATCTTGAGCACTGAACACTGTGTGCGAGCCAAAGCCCAGCAGGAAGCTAATCGACTGTTCCATTGGGGGCCCTTCGAGGCTCCTGAGGCATTTTGTCATGGCCATGTCTACTTCACACTCATTAGAGATCATGTGCTACGATTTCACACTACAGTAGGGGGCAAAGACATGAGTGGGGTTCATTTGTACTGGATTAATGTCAGTGCCATTAATCAGTTTCAGTCTAAATGGTTTAAAGAACCCATTAATTTTTTTTTCTTTTTGAAACAGGAAGTTGGGGTGGGTCATATTGAAGGTCTTGTGCTTTTTTAAAAAGCCAATAACTTTTAATTTATGCTGTAGCCCAGCAAACCATGATTTGCTTCTTGCTAGTTGAAGGAAGGTGATATTTATAATTTGGGGGGAGGGGGTTATTGGTGTCAAAAAGGCTGATAACTACTAAGTTAGATTATATTAATATAATATATCTTAAATAATTTCAGGTCATCTTGTGACCCCCTTTGAAGTTTGCTCAGGCCCCCAGATTGAAAATCATTGCTCATTTAGATCTAAGAACGAACGAACGAACTAACTAACTAACTAACTAACTAACTAACTAACTAACTAACTAACTAACTAACTAACTAACAAGACACGGACCAAATGCCTCCAAATTTGATTTCATGCTGTTTTAAATGCTTTAATGTGCTTTTCAATAACATAGTAACTATGTTTTTTTGTCAGCCTACATCTCTTTATTTGTGCACATGTCCTTGTAATTATTTGTGTATTCATTCAGATGGCAGCTTGTTTGTTTGGTTGAGAGATAAAACAGCTATTTACAGTACAGTTGTATGGGGGAACATTTTTCAATGCCCCACTTCAGAGGCTGGAAACATTTCTACTGTCATTTTCCTCTAGTACTTCAGGGTAACTCTTCTCTCCCCTCTATTTCTGCGGCAGTGCAGTGTGTGGCCATCTGAATTGTGTGTTATTACCCAGCTGGAGACAATATCATTACTACATATTTGCTGTCAAGGGTCTGCAAAGAATGGTACCACCATGGGCCTTGGTGATCTAACAAGCTCACACGGTGCTGCTGAATTACCCACTCCCACAGGGAGGATGTCAAACACTAGCCGTTTGAGTGATGACTGAACAAATGAGTGTCTCCATCTTACCCTTTATGTAGCTCCTTCCTCTCTTTTTGTGCAGTCACGCTTAACTCCTATGCGTATAATAAATATTTTGGCTTTAATAAACATCATTTTAACTGTAATATTTTTGACTTTTAACATAGATGAGTAAAAAAAAATGGCTAATTTCACAATGTAAAAGTCTATGATTTTTTTTATTATAGCAGAATACTTCCCTTATATGATTTTCTTTTCTGAAAATACTTTGGTTCACAACAAGTAGTGGTGGAAATAGTACTGGAAATCTTTATTAAAGGGATAGTTCACCCAAAAATGAAAATTCTCTCATCATTTACTGAGCCTCATGATATCCCAGGTGTATATGACTTTCTTTCTTCCCCAGAACACATTTGAAGAAAATAATAAAAATATCTTAGCTCAGTAGGTCCTTAAAATGCAAGTGGATGGTGATCAGAGCATGTGAGCGAAGCGGAGCGGCGTGACACTCCGCTCAATAACCCACTCCATGCGTGTGCACTCCGCTCAGCCGCTCACGGCCCAAGCAGACGCTCCGCTCAAATACCGCTCAAGCTCACTGGTAAAAAAGCGTTCGCTCAAATCCCGCTCCGACATTAAATTTCTCTGTAGTATACTTGGTTACAAACACTTACACAGGGGTTAGCTACAGTGGCCCAAGCAACTGCCCCTTTGCCCACAAGGGCTGAGGAGCCCCTCTGGGTGAAATATAGACTAAAGGCCAACATTTGTTAAATAATCATATGATTAGTAATGTACACATCTCAAATTATATGATTGTATTGTTGTGTTTTAGTATATAAAATCTCGTTTATTTTGGACTGGTTTACAATGGCTGTTAGATAATTGGGTGAACCAGACCTTCCTTATCATTTGTAATCAGTCAAATATTTCTCTGTTAGCACATATGTCATCAACATCTTCAAATAATACCTAAAAAAAAAAAAAAAAATTCAGTTCTAAATTACCATTATTTACTTTAAACAAGTCATCAAACATAACTCTACAAGTGATAAAACATGTGCGTTGGCACGGAAACTCGCATACGCGCAAATTTGCGCTTTTCAGCAGTTTAAACTGGACCCGAGTGATACAACCGACCCAGAAAATCACAATCTTTTCAACTTTAAAGTTTGTTTGAGTCATTTATGTCAATAATGAAAACATGGACTGGTACCAGGAAAAATATTGCAGGTAAAAGTGAAATTCATAATTGTTTTTCAGTTGCGTTGTCTCCACGGAATAATTATAGATTTGATACATTAATATGTTTCTGATTTAATGCTATCAGATTTTGGGTCTGTAAATTAAAATGAGCAATTTATCATCCTAATTTTGTGTTCAGTTTTAAAGGGTGTATTAAGTTACCCAGAAAAGAGCAGTGAATGTTTTTCTTTTTTTGAGTGTTGTTGCTTTACTAATATTCCCTACAATTTTATATGTACGAATCATATGCAATCTAAAGGACTGTGGTTATTTATATAATAATTATTATATTAGTAGATAGCATGTGCCCCCTTTGTTTTTCCTTGATATTTTTAAAGCATTATAAAGTGAATCTGGACTTTATGTGCATCAAACGATCATGTGTTGTACATGCACTCTTTATATGTACAGCAGGGTTTAACCATGGATTTAACAAATAAAAAATATTTGTCCTGCATAAAGTGAGATTTTGTTCAGTATATATATATATATATATATATATATATATATATATATATATATATATATATTAGATGAAATGTTATCATGTTTCATGTTTAATGATCCTAAAACAAATACAAATGATTTAATTCACAAATTACACTGCCTTCGTTTAAGAAAAGTTTTTTTTTTTTTTCTAATGTACAATCATTAATAGATTTTTTTTCTCTGTGCATGAATGCAGCAAGCGATGTCATAGATGTTATCTGCAACCACTAATCTAGAATCATTTTTTTATATTTCACTTATTGTTAAGGTGTGGATTTGGCTTTGGGAAACTGACCAGCAATTATGTGCCACTTTATCCCGAAGCAGAAATCGAAAGCAACTGGCGGTCAATTAAGTGAGATAATTCCGCTATGAAATTCTCTGTGCGAGAGCGGAAATCTTTACCAATCAAATGCTCAAATGTACAATAGAGGCATAAAAGCAGAATGCTGCGCCTGCAAATTAGGACACACTGATCTGCAAGATCATACATGTTTATTGGTTTTGATGCAGGGATATTTTGTGTGTGTTCGTAGAGATTCAAGGAAAAATGCTTTGCCAATATACAGTATTATTAAGCTTACATATTAAATTGAGGGTGCTCTAACGTTCGCAATCCCACAGAACCGGGCTTGCATCTAGCTGGTAGCTGCACTGACATGATGGCAAAACAACAAGATACCTTACTTATCTATTAATTTATTATCGAATAGTAGTGTAGTCTACTAGCTCACCTTTTGCCGCACTACCATGTTCGGCTAGCACATCCTCGTGTTCTCTGGCAATGTGACACGTACGACTCCAAAAGGAATATTTGCTAATTCTCACGGTCTCTCCACACTCCCTTTCGATTTCCTCATTCTTAGCGACATGCGCGTGTGACATAATCGCTTTGGCACGTGAGACACGCGAGAATTGAGGCATGTGCTTCACAGCTGAAAGAGCAGTGCTGTTTAAAACTAAGTAGGAGGAACGCTGTACAGAAGCTTCATTGGTTTTGGTTTAGATCTGTATTTGTATCTGTTTCTTTACTCACAATGGTGTGTTTGTGTGCTTATCCTGAATGTCTCAACTGAGAGGAGAACGTGAGATTACGTCTGTAACATGGCAATGCGAATATGTCACACGTGATCTCCACCCTCTCGTGAAGCTTACCGGAAGCAATGATTTACAGTATTTACGGTAATTCTTGACTGTACATGATCTCACTTATTACATGGCTACTAACCAAATAAATAAATACATGGACATTTGATGTTGATTTGCATTGAAATTATGTGGCAAGAAATAAATCGCCGAACAGCTAAAATCCACCTCCGTTTTGTGTCAGAGTTCTGTTGGTCTTTATTTTGTAATTAATTAACGTCTGACTGCTCATTATGCATCTTATAACAAGAGTAATTGCCAAATAAATAAATAAATGCACATGAAACATTGATTTGAGTTGAAATTATTTTATTAGCTTACTTGTAGAGAATGCTCAGTGATCCGAGAAGCAGGAAAGATGGATCTGATACCCGGATGAGAGGTCTGATACGTGGATGTGTGGTTGTTACAGAGAAATAGATGCTAGATGCCGCCACTGACCAATCAGAATCAAGTATACCAGAGAGCCATGTAACAAAACACTTAATATGCCTCTCATTACTTACATGCACATCTGTGTGGGGCAAATAAAGTGTGCTTTCGCACAATCAGCCGCAGTGCACAGTGCTCTAGAGATAAGATTGTTAGTGCTCTGGGACCACGCAGAGTGAAACTTGCGTGATTCAGTCGGGCTTCACTCTATATTGTGCTGACGGAGACCATAAAACTTATATTACCTATTTGAATTCTACAAAGATCGTTATAGTATAAAGGGCTATATTGAGGAAGTCAATCTGTCAAACTGCTAGACAGCCCTGACTTTATACACATCTCTGACGAGGTAAAGAGGAGGCAAATAGACAACATAATTTTTTTAAATACACAACATCATCCTTTAAAAAAAAATAGTTCTCCTTCGTAGGAACTCGAGCTGTGTAATCGCACTGGGACACAACCTGAGTGTCACGTGGTCTGAAGCCCTTATAGAATCACGCCAATATATTGGGTGGTGGCGCTTAAGCGATGCCCCTAGGGAGCTACTTTACGGGCTCCATAAAGGTGCTCGCTTCTTGCCATCGAGTCAGATTTTCTGTTCTTCAGTGCATAATCTCGTCTGGTCCATGTTGTACCAACGACTCATGTCCAAGCGAGGATTATGATTATTCTCCCTTTTGAGTGGCAACACAGGATGGAATTTAGGAAGTGCTTACCTCCATGCATGCGGTTCATCATCGGTGAAGATTCCCACGACATGTGTATTGCCTGTTTGAGTTTTTGCCACGCGGAGGCCGCGTTGGAGGGTTCAGATTGCCCACAGTGTGATTTAATGAATGCCAGGAGGCTCCGTGAAAGGCTTGCCTCCTTTGGAAATTTGTTCAAGCCGTATGCTGGTGCATACCGCGTGTCTTCCAGCGCCATGCAACTGTTTGACTTGTGGGAGGCCAGCGTGGACGCCAGGGAGATGGGAGTTGAGCAGCAGGCCGACCTACGGTTCTCTCTGTCACTCTCCCCAGATTCGGCTAGACGTTCTCCCGTGGAGTTTACACATGGGCATTTGCATCCTAACCCTGAGGCCAGCAGTGTGGTTTCTTTCGGCGCCATATATATGGCGGAATCGGATTCCGAGGATCTTGCCGGTGGCCAGGCTGAAGTTGCCTCCTAGCGGTTGGATTTCCAGACCTTCGGCAACTTATGTGGAATTGTTGGAGGTTATTACAAATGCAGTGTAAAAATTGCACCTGGAATGGCCAGATGAAGCGCAGTCGGAGGATCGTAAATCGATCTTGGACGTTTTTTTAGCAAGCCAGTGCCCTATGCCTCGTAGGCCGCTCCCTTTTTCCCCGGACCTCCATCGTGAGATATCAAAGTCCTGGGATCAACCTTATTCAGCCAGGATTATGAATCAATCGGCCTCTGAGTTTTCTATTGTGTGTCAAACTTCCAACCACGGATATACTTAGATCCCGGCGATGGAAGAGACTCTGGCTGCTCATCTCTCTCCTTCTTCAGCAACCACATGGAAATCAAGGTCTACTCTTCCCTCGAAGCCATGCATATTTACATCGACCTTGATGAGCAAGACCTACCAGGCTCCAGGCCAGGCGGTTTCGGCTTTGCACACCCTGGCGGTTTTGCAAGCCTACCAGGCCCATTTTCTAAGGGATGTCAGAACAGACATGTTGTCTCAGGCTCGGAGCAGCATTTGGCACCCCAGACCAGACTTGTGGAAGTTATGGGTATGGCACCTCAATGGGGCGCTCTTTTGAATGATGGGTTATCCCACACCATGGTTTATACCATTCTGAATGCTAGAGCCCCATCAACAAGCAAGCTTTATATGTTCAAGTGGCATATTTTTGCTTGGTGTACCGCGTGAGTTGAAGATCCAGTTCACTGCCCTGACAGTACAGTGCTGGATTTTTTGCAAGAGCGTTTTGGGGCCGGAGTTGACTCGGCAATGCTTAAAGTCTATGTTGTTGCTATACGGCTGAGGAGTTTTCCTCCTGTTCTATCTTACTCCTGTTGTAACTGGCCATGTTTGTCTTCAGATATTCTAAAGGCGACTTAAATCATTAGGCCTGTGTCCTGCTAAATGAATATACAGTATTTCTTGTTTAAATAAAATGACCAAACAAATGCATGCAGTTAAAGTCTCAGTTACCTTAATAATAATAATAATAATAATAATGTAGTAATAATGTAATGCAACTAATAATGTAGGCTAACATTAAACACTGGGTTCTGCATAGTTTTGTGGAGCCACACCTACTGTTAAGAAGTGTCTTATTTTGTGACAATATAAAGATGTTGAACATATTGTTGTCATAGAATGTTGATTTAAGCTTCGTGGATAACCTACACTGGTGGCCAAAAGTTTGGAATAATGTACAGATTTAGCTGTTTCGGAAGGAAATTGTTACTTTAATTCACCAAAGTGGGATTCAACTGATCACAAAGTATAGTCAGGACATTACTGATGTAAAAAACAGCACCATCACTATTTGAAAAAAGTACATTTTGGTCAAATCTAGACAGGCCCCATTTCCAACAGTCTGTTTTTAGTCGCCAAATCACAAAATTGCTTGATTAAGATTGCTGTTCAGAAACAAGATAGAAAGCCGAAGAAAAGGAAGATAGCTGATAACCCATTAATTGCAGGTTTAATAAACAGAATATATTGTTGAGAAGATACATTGCATTCCCTTTTGTCTCAAATGTTCACAACCCTTTCATAATTTATACAAATATAAAATAATTTATTTATTTTTTAAATATTGCCTTAGTCTTTCTTTACGGATCACCCAGACAAAGAGACTACAATCTGAAGTGCAAATTGAAAGAAATTCCAGATGCAGTTTACTGTGCTGCTCCAATCCCAATCAATAATTACCATAAGAAGAAAAAAAGTGATAAACAATATGGGACTTTTAATTATAAAGAAGCCCGAAATACACTTGGGACCCTTATTTTGAAATGTCTGCACTCCCAGATGTGAATCTGATTCAAACTGCTAACCTGAGCTCCTGAGTTCAAACCCTCAGTTCTTTTCCGGTGATTCATGAAAAAGATCCGGTTCAAAAGAGTAATTTGTTCATGACTCTCATGCGCTGGGTTTGTTGTTGCGTGCAGTGTAGCGACTGGCGAGCTCATCACAACAGAACAGGTGAAAAGCAGCACGAGACACACTGGTGGTGCGAGCTCTAAAGATGTATTCAGTAACTCGTAAGATGATATCTGACGAAACCGCATATGAACGCACACAACCCGACTGTTTCAGTGGTGACTAGATTTGAAATTATTGTTGCAATCAATTATTTTTGGTCGCATTTGCGCATGTTACTTTGTAATCAGATAACATTCAACACTGCTTATGTTAAAAAACTGAGGTCTACAAGAATAATAATGATTGTACAGATGTTGTAATAAAATAGTGCGTGAAGGTATTGTGTATTTAGGCTGAATTCAGGTAAATTGTGGTTGTTTTTTAGATTAATGTCAAAATGTAGCCCAATTTATCCTAATTCACCCTATATTGTCCTGTATACCAATTTTGTCAGCAACATTTTGCTCTGCTTGCCACTATTGGTTTTTATGTTCCTTGTACTCAAAGACCAGTGGTATCAACAACTCAATTCTTATGAGGTCACGTTGGTTCATCACAGGGCAAATATGGATGGAGTCCAGATGGATGCATTGCTCATTTTAACACCTTGCCAAAATATTTGCCATGAAAAATCATACTTGGTTTGAATAGACCTTAAAATTGAAATGTCTGGTACTTGTTTACTTTCCAAGGAAATCGTAAGAGATCCCACTTAAAGTGAATATACAGTATGTATGGCTAAACACCCAACACCACAGCACATTTGAGAAAGGAGCCTCAATCATTCACTTTTAACTAACATATGACTGCAAAACAGATTCTTGCATGCACAAATACATTTTCCATTTCCATATCTCACAAAATGCAGAATTTTAGTCAGCTATAAGCTCAGACTATTGAACAAATAAAGACAAAGTTTGGCCTTTTGGATTGCCACAATTTGCACAAGGAAAAGAAAATCCTTGATCTGTGCTTTGAGACGCTTTCAGAGGCAGACTGCTACACACAATAACTGAAAAAATAAAAATAAAACCAATGTGAGGTCATACTTGTGCACATCTCAAGTGAAGTGAAAGACAGCGGTTTAAATGGAAAGAAAATGAGAGTGGGACGAGAAGGAAAGAGAATGCTCTGTGGAAGCTTTAAAGGTAAATGGAAAGTCATGATGAGGTGCAGATGAGGCAAGGAATCTTTGGCTCACTAAAGCAACATGGCCAATCATTAATGTGAGAGTCCTTGATTTCTCAGAACAATGAATGAGAGATCAGGAGGATGCAGAATTTATGCCTCTCAATGTGCCTGTGTTTGACGGGAATTATGAGCTTCATTTCAGCGCTCTCACTACGGAAGTCCTCAGTCATCATTAAGGGCTGCATGCTGCTTTATTCTTTTAATCATAAAAGCTCTTGATTTTAATACATGTAAGATAAGGTACTGTATGTGTTATATCAAATATCCTGTGACAAACTCAAAGGACTTTATTTTGCTGGCCGTAATACATGAACATGCTCAAGGATTACCTCCAGATATGGTGATCTTTCTTGGAATATGCATTCAAAAAGCATTGTGTGCTGCCTTTAAAGCTCATAGAAGAATCGACAAGATTGAGGTTGGATGGTATGTGTGATTTTTTTCTACAAGTTAGTGAAAAACTTGAAAAATGATGTATTGCCACCATTCACACTAAGAATTGAAAGTAAAGAAAACTAGTAGCACACTGTGTTAAATTATATTATATAGGTGCACTCAGTAATGCTTTCCTCATTAAAAAAAATACTACCGAATACTACTCTGAATACTATTCCATCCATCCATCCAATTCCCCAGTCCTGTTATTGGACTTTTTCAGTCATGGTTCAAATTAATCATCCCTGACTGTGAAAAGTGAATTTCAACAATTAACGAACAATTCCAACCACTGAAAACTATGGTGTTTAAATGATGCTTCGTCCATGCCCCTAGCTGTCAATGTAGTCCAATATGACATACACATTTGTCATATTGGACTACACTTAAAGGTGAGTGCTTAAAATTAATTAACTTGATTGAAAGTCAGTAACCATAATCTGGTTACAAGAATTTAAATGCATTACACTACTTCTTGACAAAAAAATTTAATTATATTACAATAGCTAATTACTGTACTTTGCAATTAGATTAAACCTAACACTAGTTGTGCAATAACTATCAGATGCAATTATATAAGGTCACGAGTGTTAAGTTTTATTCTACAAAAATTGTTAACAAGGATTACAATGTTTCTTTCATAACATTTTATTTAATCTTTCATTAATTTGTTTACACCAATAGATACACCTTGTAAATAGACATTTGGTGTCCATGTCAATTTTAATGTTTGCTATTCTCTTTCATCATCAGAAATCCATGTGGACCAACCTTACATTACTAGGCTAATGATATAGTCTAAACCATTAAGAATTCATTCTGTCAGAGAGTCGCATGGCACCATGCGTGGTTCGGACTCGTGAAAAGCGAGCTCTGCGCACTTTGCTAGTTTTAATGCTTTTTGTGTCATAAACCAGTGAGATTTGATAGACCCTGTTCCATAACTGTTCTATGAAGACAATATGTCAAAGAATTCAAACTCCTCAGGCTCTGGAGACATTAAAAGACACTTACATGCTCAAGCTGAAGCCCCTGAGCAGCAGGCCTCAGACCAGGGACTCAATTTGGCCAGTGAGGTGAAAGAGATTCAACGTCAACTTACGAACATGTCGGCAATGCTGATGAAGGTTGTTGCTGACTTGGAGGATCTTGCTGTAATACATCGATCGATCACTGCCATGGAGACCAAATTCACTGAGTTGGTTACAAGAGTTGCGGATGTTGAGAAATGGATCAATTATCTGGAGTCATCGGAGAGGGAATAGCTGCTAACCCACTAGTGAACAAGGTGGATTTGGATCACATTTAGGAAAAGTTGGAAGACCTTGAGAATTGTAACCGGCGAAACAACATCCGAATTGTTGGAATTCCTGAGGACGAAGAAGGCCGAGATATGGTGAAATTCCTAGACGAGGTCTTCCCGAGTCTGCTCGACATAGGCCATAAGCTGGAAATCAAGCGAGCTCACAGAATTCTGGCTCGGATGTCCGCAGAGGGAGACAGGCCCCGATCAATTCTGGCCAAATTTCTGAGATCATCTGATAAAGATCTCGTGTTACGTGAGGCGAGGAGTAAAGGAAGGCTTTCTTGGAAAAACCACAGCATTTTCTTGTTCCCAGACTTTGCAATTTCGACAAGAGAGAAACGTGGTCGATTCAAGGAATGCAAGAAACTCTTACATCAATGGAAGGTCTCTTTTGCGCTGATGTTCCTGGCCAAATTGAGAATAGATACTAAGGATGGCCGCAAAATATTTACATGCCCACAGCAAGCGATATCCTTCATAAAGTCATTGTGTGATGCTCTCGATGCAGCCGAGTTGGCCTGACTCACTGAACATTCACTTGATCATCCGAGGAAACTGAGCGCCTTTTATGTTTCTTTTTGTGTTGTTTCCGCCTAGCGGCTGGAGTTTATTTTGTGGAATAACACTCCTTTGGGACAGTTTGTGGATGAATCTGCACATTCTTTGTGTTTATGCCTTCTCTTGGATGGAATTTGTATTGTGGAATATTTCTTGAAAATCATTAGAGTGATTAGGGCATCTGTTCCACTCATGTAATGGCAGATCGGACCGGCTCACTGAACATTTGTTTGACTGCCCGAGGAAACTGAACAGCTTTTTTTTTTTTTTTTTTTTTTTTTTTGTGCTTATGCCTCATATTGGCCGGAGTTTGTTTTATAGATTATTTTCTGTTGTGTAATTCTGTCTCACAAAATTTGTATAGAAACACCAGACTCGAGCAATCCGATGGAAAAAGTGTTGCAGGGTCTCTCGTAGGCATATATGGACTATTTGAGTTTAGAGGGATGGACACCAGTTGGCGCTGACATGCGCGGTGTCAATGCGTACGTTTTCTTTTTCTGTTTTTTTTCTTTTTTTTTCTGGGGGAAGTTCGGGGTTTGTTTGTTGCTCTAATGTAGGAATGTGTTATTTATAATTTAGTTTTTGACACACAATCTATTTTTGTCTAATATGTCAAAATGTCAAATGTTAATATGAGTGGATTATTTCTCTCCACGTGGAATGTGAATAGGTTGAGGCACCCCATAAAAAGAAGGAAGGTTATTTCTTTTCTTAAACGTAAGAAAATAAATTATATATATATATATATATATATATATATCTAAGTCCCTCATTTCATCTGTTGTTAATTGCTCAATTGGAAACATTTTAGTCTCAGATCAGGCCATGGGGAGTTTAGAGGTGTCGCCACATATGGTGAAAAGGAAATCATATAGTTGGCGCTTTAATGTATCCCTTTTGCAAAATCTTGAATTCCAACAAAGGCTGAAATAAATGTTTATATGGAGACCAACTGGACCTCAGTATCCTCTGTGGGCGTGGCTTGGGAGGCACTTAAGGTGGTTCTTAGGGGTTGGATCATACAGTATGCCTCATTCATCAAAAAATCCAAAGCACGAGAACTCATGGAGTTGGAAGGGAGTATTAAAAGTGCCGAGGCAGAGCTGAAGCACCAAATGTCATCTGATGGTCTCAGAGAATTAACACAATTGAAATACAGATATAATATTATTTTGTCATGGAAGGTGGAGTTTTGGATATTCAGGGCAAGACAGTCATATTTTGAGTTGGTGGACAAAGAAGGGAAGCTTTTGGCTAGATATATAAAGCAGAGAGTGTCTTTTTCTACCATTCCCTCAGTGAAATCTGCTGGTGGTGAAATATTTAACTCAGCCATTGATATTAATAATGCTTTTAAAGAATTCTGTTTTGATCTCTATAGATCCATGTCTTTGTCTACTGATGGAGACATTAGAAACTTTGTGGAACCATTAGAACTCTTTAAACTGACGACTGAGCAAAAAAATGATCTTCATTCTGAGATAAACTTGGAGGAGCTTGGCGAGGTAATTAAGGCCTTGCCAACAGGCAAGGCTCCAGGGCCAGATGGCTTTGCCGCTGAATCTTTTAGATATTATGCTACGGAACTGGCTCCACAAGTTTATACAGAATCATTAAAGAATGGAAAGCTTCCACCAACCATGACGTGAGCTCGGATCAGTCTGATTCTTAAAAAGGACAAAGATTCAAGCAAGTATAAGAGTTACCGTCCAATTTCCCTGATCAAGCTAGACGTTAAAATATTGTCAAAAATTCTGGCTAACCGATTAGGCAAAGTTATTACATCTCTTATACATATAGATCAGGTGGGGTTTATTCGGGGCCGCCGCTCTTCTGATAACATTAGGCGTTTCATCAATATCATGTGGTCAGTGGCGAATGATCAGACTCTGGTCGCTGCCGTATCACTTGACGCCGAAAAGGCGTTTGATATGGTAGAATGGGATTATGTTTTTAAAATACTGGAAATATACGGGTTCGGGAATACATTTATTGGATGGATTAAGTTACTTTATAGACACTCGGTGGTGGCGGTATACACAAATGGATTCATTTCAGATAATTTTACTCTGGATAGGGGCACCCGGCAGGGTTGCCCTCTTTCCCCATTATTGTTCTGTCTTGCCCTGGAACCATTAGCAGCCGTGATAAGAAAGGAAGATGATTTTCCATGGTTGGTGGCGGGAGGTATGGCGCATAAACTTTTGCTTTACGCTGATGATATTTTATTATTCGTCTATGACACCATTAGATCTATGCCTTGCCTCCATAAAATTATTAATTCCTTTTCTAAGTTCTCAGGATATAGAGTCAATTGGTCTAAATCCGAAGCTTTGGCTCTGACAGCGTACTGCCCAGTAACGGCTTTTCAGCCAGGTGCCTTCCAGTGGCCCAAACATGGCATTAAGTATTTGGGCATTTTATTCGCAGCAAATATTTCTGATTTAGTTAGAGTTCATTTTGACCCCTTAATAAAAAGGCTTTTGAGCGATGTGGGCAGGTGGGCTTCATTACATTTATCTATGACTGGGAAGGTTAATGTTATTAAAATGAATTGTATTCCAAAATTTAACTACCTGCTACAGTCTCTCCCTGTAGATGTCCCCCTCTCTTATTTCAAGCAATTTGATAGCATAGCGAAGTCCTACATTTGGAATGGTAAGAGTCCCAGATTACATTTCAATAATTTACATAGGCTGCTTGACAAAGGTGGGCTAGGCCTACCCAAGATTTTGTTTTATTATTATGCATTCGGTCTCAGACATTTGGCTCATTGGTCGCTTACAGCTGAAAGAGCTCCTCCCTGGTTTTGTATTGAACAGGAAGTTCTTGTCCCTACTTCGCCATTGCAAAGCCTTTCTATCAAACTAATCAGAGAAGTTA
This sequence comes from Myxocyprinus asiaticus, assembly GCF_019703515.2. NCBI lineage: Eukaryota > Metazoa > Chordata > Actinopteri > Cypriniformes > Catostomidae > Myxocyprinus > Myxocyprinus asiaticus. The sequence goes on along the minus strand of NC_059363.1, from coordinate 41,122,880 downwards.
CACCCCGTTATCTCGCATTTGCACTCGGTATGGACAAAAGTGTCCAGAGTGTTTAATTCAGACATTTTTTTAAATGTTGCCTCGAGCATATGGCAGAACCCAAAATTATGTATTAATAAGTCCCCTTTCTGCTAGTCAGAGTGGATTGTGAGGGGGGTTACTACACTTGGTGACCTATATGAGAGTGGAGTGTTGAGATATTTTGAAAAAATTCCCAGATCTCTGTTTTATAGGTATTTACAGCTGCGCCACCTGCTCTGTACTATTTCTGGGAGTAGCATACACCCCCCTAAAGTGGCAGATACTCTGAGAATGGTGATTACTGCTTTTGGAAAAGGTCATGAGGAATCAGTGTATTACTCCTTGCTAATTCAGAGTCTGGGGGATGGAGCTTTAACTTCTATCAAGAGATTATGGGAGAAAGATTTAAACTTAGTATTGGAGGAGGGAGTGTGGGCTAGGATTCTAAAAAATGTCAAGTCTGCATCTAGCAATGCAAGGGTGCCTCTTATGCAATTCAAGATTTTACATAGATTTTATTGGACCCCCTCTAGATTGTACAGGCTTGGTCTTAAAGGCACATCCACCTGCTGGTGATGCCGATCGGAGGATGGAGATGTGCTTGGAGATGGGGAGGGTGGCGGCTTTTGAGGAGGTGTCATTTGGAAGACGGGGTAACTTGGATTTGTTTGGGGGTGGTGGGGAGAGAGGTGGAGGTATAAATGTATGTGATTGTTATATATATATATTATTTTGTTTGTGTGTTTGTTTGTTTGTTTGCTTTTTTGTGTGTGTATATATATATATATATATATATATATATATATATATATATATATATATATATATATATATATATATATATATTTCATATCAGGGCGGGTTTAAATGTTGATTCTATGTATATATGTTTTGCTTTTATTTATTTTAAGAATCAATAAAAAAATGTAATTAAAAAATAATTAATTCTGTCTTATAATGCTTAATAATGAATAATGCTTTAGTGTATTTAAAGTGTTACAAGAGTGTGCAAAATGTACTGTAACAGTAAGTCGTTGGATTTGCATATACCTATTCAATCCTGTAATATTATATTAACACTTTATTATACAACTGCATTCTAGACATTTGCGCTTCTGAAATATAACTACATTTTATTATTATTTTTATTTTAGCTATTAATTTTGCTAGAGTATATAATCACAGAAATCAGATTAACATTAAGTAACCCTAAATACATGAATTACAAAAAAGAAACACGTCCTCGGGATATCAATATAGAAGTGACAATGTTGAAAATTCCTGCTTCCACATTAACCCAGTTTTAATGGGATTTTTATACTGATAATGGCACAGATTAATTTTTTCTTTCAAGTGGATGTACTAACTATGACAAACTGATTCCCTGTTCTCTCTTGAGTTTTTCTTTTTTGGCTCTTTTTTTAATTTTAGATGAAGCAAAAAGAGATTAATGGTTGCTATCTCATCTTTTCACATCTAATGAAATTACAAAAGAGGATATGATTAGTTGAACAATGGCATAAGAATCCACTTTATGCAAGCTATCTCATGTTAAAAGGAACTACAAATTTACATAGGCTGAAGAGGAGGGAGTTTGGCACTAGATGGTCACGTCTGTACCTATGGTCTACGGATTTTCACTCAGGAATTTTTAATGGAACTGTAAACTGTCATCTTTGGCCAACAGTGCTACTTAAAACCTTGGAACGTTAACTTTGTTATTGTTTACCAACCATTAATGGCTGAAGGATAGAGATCACAAGCCAGCAATGTGGGGCAGCTGTTTGTTTGGGACTAACAAAATGCATCTTTTTTTTTTTTTTTTTTTTTTTTTTTTAAGACGGGGCCTCAAAAAACAAACATGCCTCACTAGACCTCTGATGGCACCATTAAACAGGAACAATGCTCTGTCAAGGCTTGTTGCTTTTACTTGTAGTGAATTTCTAAAAATAATACAAGCAACAGTTCTGCACATTGTTTTATATATATATATATATATATATATTAAAAAAAATACAAAATGAAAAAAACAAAAAAACAAAAAACACTGCTGCTCAGTGTTAGTCCAGAATGTTAATCATAGATGACTAAATCTTGCTTTGTGGTCATTAAGGCAAGTTCTTAATCCATAAGGCAGTGAAATGTGCTCTGTATTATAAATGTAATATATTATACAATTCGCAGACATGGGGTTGCAGTCTGTCCTGTAAACAAACAATCAAATAAATAAAATGGGTGAAATAAGGTGAACTGGGCCACTTTTTGAACATCAAGTCATTTTCCAGAGTCAGATATTTATGTGTACATATAGGATACATCCTCACTGACTGATCAATTCACAATGAATAATCATTTGTTTATAGAATACTTGAGATGTTATTAAATGCCATATAGACCATTTCAAGGATGTAGACAATAAAAAAGGAATTAAAACGCTACTGCACATCTTGCCTTGTAGCAGCAAGAACTGTCAAAATAAAACGACTAGCGTAAGGAAGCCAGTTTCCGCCACAGTTAAATAAAAAATGCGATTTTTTCAAGTCAATATAATGAGATATTAAGCCATTTTTATGAGATAGTATCTCAAATTAATGAGAAAACTTCTCAAAAAATAAAGTCATTATTATGAGATACTAAGTCATTATTATGAGAAAGTTTCTCTTTATTATGAGATACAATGTCATTATTATGAGATACTAAGTCATTATTATGAGAAAGTTTCTTGTTATTATGAGATACTAAGTCACTGTTATGAGATACTAAGACATTATTATGAGAAAGTTTCTCGTTATTATGAGATACTAAGTCATTATTATGAGATACTAAATCATTATGAGAAAGTTTCTCATTATTATGAGATATTAAGTCATTATTATGAGAAAGTTTCTCATTATTACGAGATACTAAGTCATTATTATGAAAAAGTTTCTTATTATTACGAGATACTAAGTCATTATTATGAGATACTAAGTCATTATTATGAGAAAGTTTCTCATTATTACGAGATACTAAGTCATTATTATGAGATACTAAGTCATTATTATGATAAAGTTTCTCGTTATTATGAGATACTAAGTCATTATTATGAGAAAGTTTCTCGTAATTATGAGATAGTAAGTCATTATTATGAGAAAGTTTCTCATTATGAGATACTAAGTCATTATGAGATACTAAGTCATTATTATGAGATACTAAGTCATTATGAGAAAGTTTCTCGTTATTATGAGATACTAAGTCATTATTATGAGAAAGTTTCTCATTATGAGATACTAAGTCATTATGAGATACTAAGTCATTATTATGAGATAATAAATCATTATGAGAAAGTTCCTCGTTATTATGAGATACTAAGTCATTATTATGAGATACTAAGTCATTATTATGAGAAAGTTTCTCATTATTATGAGATACTAAGTCATTATTATGAGAAAGTTTCTCATTATGAGATACGAAGTCATTACGAGATACTAAGTCATTATTATGAGATACTAAGTCATTATGAGAAAGTTCCTCGTTATTATGAGATACTAAGTCATTATTATAAGATACTAAGTCATTATTATGAGAAAGTTTCTCATTATTATGAGATACTAAGTCATTATTATGAGATACTAAGTCACTATTATAAGAAAGTTTCTCGTTATTATGAGATACTAAGTCATTATAAGATACTAAGTCATTATTATGAAATACTAAGTCATTATTATGAGATAATAAGTCGTTATTATGAGATACTAAGTCATTATTATGAGAACATTTCTCGTTATTATGAGATACTAAGTCATTATTATGAGATACTAAGTCATTATTATGAGAAAGTTTCTCATTATGAGATACTAAGTCATTATTATGAGATACTAAGTCATTATTATGAGAAAGTTTCTCATTATTATGGGATACTAAGTCATTATTATGAGATACTAAGTCATTATTATTAGAACGTTTCTCATTATTATGAGATACTAAGTCATTATTATGAGAAAGTTTCTCATTATTATGGGATACTAAGTCATTATTATGAGATACTAAGTCATTATTATTAGAACGTTTCTCATTATTATGAGATAGTAAGTCATTATTATGAGATACTAAGTCATTATTATGATAAAGTTTCTCGTTATTATGAGATACTAAGTCATTATTATGAGAAAGTTTCTCGTTATTATGAGATAGTAAGTCATTATTATGGGATACTAAGTAATTATTATGAGAAAGTTTCTCATTATTACGAGATACTAAGTCATTATTATGAAAAAGTTTCTCGTTATTATGAGATACTAAGTCATTATTATGAGAAAGTTTCTCATTATGAGATACTAAGTCATTATTATGAGATACTAAGTCATTATTATGAGAAAGTTTCTCATTATTATGGGATACTAAGTCATTATTATGAGATACTAAGTCATTATTATTAGAACGTTTCTCATTATTATGAGATACTAAGTAATTATTATGAGAAAGTTTCTCATTATTATGGGATACTAAGTCATTATTATGAGATACTAAGTCATTATTATTAGAACGTTTCTCATTATTATGAGATACTAAGTCATTATTATGAGAAAGTTTCAAATTATTATGAGAAAGTTTCTCATTATTATGAGATACTAAGTCATTATTATGAGAAAGTTTCTCATTATTACGAGATACTAAGTCATTATTATGAGAAAGTTTCTCATTATTATGAGATACTAAGTCATTATTATGAGAAAGTTTCTCATTATTACGAGATACTAAGTCATTATTATGAAAAAGTTTCTTATTATTACGAGATACTAAGTCATTATTATGAGATACTAAGTCATTATTATGAGAAAGTTTCTCATTATTATGAGATACTAAGTCATTATTATGAGATACTAAGTCATTATTATGATAAAGTTTCTCGTTATTATGAGATACTAAGTCATTATTATGAGAAAGTTTCTCGTTATTATGAGATAGTAAGTCATTATTATGGGATACTAAGTCATTATTATGAGAAAGTTTCTCATTATTACGAGATACTAAGTCATTATTATGAAAAAGTTTCTCGTTATTATGAGATACTAAGTCATTATTATGAGATACTAAGTCATTATTATGAGAAAGTTTCTCATTATTATGAGATACTAAGTCATTATTATGAGATACTAAGTCATTATTATGAGAAAGTTTCTCGTTATTATGAGATACTAAGTCATTATTATGAGAAAGTTTCTCATTATTATGAGATAGTAAGTCATTATTATGAGATACTAAGTCATTATTATGAGAAAGTTTCTCATTATTACGAGATACTAAGTCATTATTATGAGAAAGTTTCTCGTTATTATGAGATACTAAGTCATTATTATGAGAAAGTTTCTCATTATTATGAGATACTAAGTCATTATTATGAGATACTAAGTCATTATTATGAGAAAGTTTCTCATTATTATGAGATACTAAGTCATTATTATGAGATACTAAGTCATTATTATGAGAAAGTTTCTCATTATTATGAGATACTAAGTCATTATTATGAGAAAGTTTCTCATTATTATGAGATACTAAGTCATTATTATGAGATACTAAGTCATTATTATGAGAAAGTTTCTCATTATTATGAGATACTAAGTCATTATTATGAGAAAGTTTCAAATTATTATGAGAAAGTTTCTCATTATTATGAGATACTAAGTCATTATTATGAGAAAGTTTCTCATTATTACGAGATACTAAGTCATTATTATGAGAAAGTTTCTCATTATTATGAGATACTAAGTCATTATTATGAGAAAGTTTCTCATTATTACGAGATACTAAGTCATTATTATGAAAAAGTTTCTTATTATTACGAGATACTAAGTCATTATTATGAGATACTAAGTCATTATTATGAGAAAGTTTCTCATTATTACGAGATACTAAGTCATTATTATGAGATACTAAGTCATTATTATGATAAAGTTTCTCGTTATTATGAGATACTAAGTCATTATTATGAGAAAGTTTCTCGTTATTATGAGATAGTAAGTCATTATTATGGGATACTAAGTCATTATTATGAGAAAGTTTCTCATTATTACGAGATACTAAGTCATTATTATGAAAAAGTTTCCCGTTATTATGAGATACTAAGTCATTATTATGAGAACATTTCTCGTTATTATGAGATACTAAGTCATTATTATGAGATACTAACTCATTATTATGAGAAAGTTTCTCATTATGAGATACTAAGTCATTATTATGAGATACTAAGTCATTATTATGAGAAAGTTTCTCATTATTATGGGATACTAAGTCATTATTATGAGATACTAAGTCATTATTATTAGAACGTTTCTCATTATTATGAGATACTAAGTCATTATTATGAGAAAGTTTCTCATTATTATGGGATACTAAGTCATTATTATGAGATACAAAGTCATTATTATTAGAACGTTTCTCATTATTATGAGATAGTAAGTCATTATTATGAGATACTAAGTCATTATTATGATAAAGTTTCTCGTTATTATGAGATACTAAGTCATTATTATGAGAAAGTTTCTCGTTATTATGAGATACTAAGTCATTATTATGAGAAAGTTTCTCATTATGAGATACTAAGTCATTATTATGAGATACTAAGTCATTATTATGAGAAAGTTTCTCATTATTATGGGATACTAAGTCATTATTATGAAAAAGTTTCCCGTTATTATGAGATACTAAGTCATTATTATGAGAACATTTCTCGTTATTATGAGATACTAAGTCATTATTATGAGATACTAACTCATTATTATGAGAAAGTTTCTCATTATGAGATACTAAGTCATTATTATGAGATACTAAGTCATTATTATGAGAAAGTTTCTCATTATTATGGGATACTAAGTCATTATTATGAGATACTAAGTCATTATTATTAGAACGTTTCTCATTATTATGAGATACTAAGTCATTATTATGAGAAAGTTTCTCATTATTATGGGATACTAAGTCATTATTATGAGATACTAAGTCATTATTATTAGAACGTTTCTCATTATTATGAGATAGTAAGTCATTATTATGAGATACTAAGTCATTATTATGATAAAGTTTCTCGTTATTATGAGATACTAAGTCATTATTATGAGAAAGTATCTCGTTATTATGAGATAGTAAGTCATTATTATGGGATACTAAGTCATTATTATGAGAAAGTTTCTCATTATTACGAGATACTAAGTCATTATTATGAAAAAGTTTCTCGTTATTATGAGATACTAAGTCATTATTATGAGAAAGTTTCTCATTATGAGATACTAAGTCATTATTATGAGATACTAAGTCATTATTATGAGAAAGTTTCTCATTATTATGGGATACTAAGTCATTATTATGAGATACTAAGTCATTATTATTAGAACGTTTCTCATTATTATGAGATACTAAGTCATTATTATGAGAAAGTTTCTCATTATTATGGGATACTAAGTCATTATTATGAGATACTAAGTCATTATTATTAGAACGTTTCTCATTATTATGAGATACTAAGTCATTATTATGAGAAAGTTTCAAATTATTATGAGAAAGTTTCTCATTATTATGAGATACTAAGTCATTATTATGAGAAAGTTTCTCATTATTACGAGATACTAAGTCATTATTATGAGAAAGTTTCTCATTATTATGAGATACTAAGTCATTATTATGAGAAAGTTTCTCATTATTACGAGATACTAAGTCATTATTATGAAAAAGTTTCTTATTATTACGAGATACTAAGTCATTATTATTAGATACTAAGTCATTATTATGAGAAAGTTTCTCATTATTACGAGATACTAAGTCATTATTATGAGATACTAAGTCATTATTATGAGAAAGTTTCTCGTTATTATGAGATACTAAGTCATTATTATGAGAAAGTTTCTCGTTATTATGAGATACTAAGTCATTATTATGAGATACTAAGTCATTATTATGAGAAAGTTTCTCATTATTACAAGATACTAAGTCATTATTATGAAAAAGTTTCTCGTTATTATGAGATACTAAGTCATTATTATGAGAAAGTTTCTCATTATGAGATACTAAGTCATTATTATGAGATACTAAGTCATTATTATGAGAAAGTTTCTCATTATTATGAGATACTAAGTCATTATTATGAGATACTAAGTCATTATTATTAGAACGTTTCTCATTATTATGAGATACTAAGTCATTATTATGAGAAAGTTTCTCATTATTATGGGATACTAAGTCATTATTATGAGATACTAAGTCATTATTATTAGAACGTTTCTCATTATTATGAGATACTAAGTCATTATTATGAGAAAGTTTCAAATTATTATGAGAAAGTTTCTCATTATTATGAGATACTAAGTCATTATTATGAGAAAGTTTCTCATTATTACGAGATACTAAGTCATTATTATGAGAAAGTTTCTCATTATTATGAGATACTAAGTCATTATTATGAGAAAGTTTCTCATTATTACGAGATACTAAGTCATTATTATGAAAAAGTTTCTTATTATTACGAGATACTAAGTCATTATTATGAGATACTAAGTCATTATTATGAGAAAGTTTCTCATTATTACGAGATACTAAGTCATTATTATGAGATACTAAGTCATTATTATGATAAAGTTTCTCGTTATTATGAGATACTAAGTCATTATTATGAGAAAGTTTCTCGTTATTATGAGATAGTAAGTCATTATTATGGGATACTAAGTCATTATTATGAGAAAGTTTCTCATTATTACGAGATACTAAGTCATTATTATGAAAAAGTTTCTCGTTATTATGAGATACTAAGTCATTATTATGAGAAAGTTTCTCATTATGAGATACTAAGTCATTATTATGAGATACTAAGTCATTATTATGAGAAAGTTTCTCATTATTATGGGATACTAAGTCATTATTATGAGATACTAAGTCATTATTATTAGAACGTTTCTCATTATTATGAGATACTAAGTCATTATTATGAGAAAGTTTCAAATTATTATGAGAAAGTTTCTCATTATTATGAGATACTAAGTCATTATTATGAGAAAGTTTCTCATTATTACGAGATACTAAGTCATTATTATGAGAAAGTTTCTCATTATTATGAGATACTAAGTCATTATTATGAGAAAGTTTCTCATTATTACGAGATACTAAGTCATTATTATGAGAAAGTTTCTTATTATTACGAGATACTAAGTCATTATTATGAGATACTAAGTCATTATTATGAGAAAGTTTCTCATTATTATGAGATACTAAGTCATTATTATGAGATACTAAGTCATTATTATGAGAAAGTTTCTCGTTATTATGAGATACTAAGTCATTATTATGAGAAAGTTTCTCGTTATTATGAGATAGTAAGTCATTATTATGAGATACTAAGTCATTATTATGAGAAAGTTTCTCATTATTATGAGATACTAAGTCATTATTATGAGAAAGTTTCTCGTTATTATGAGATACTAAGTCATTATTATGAGAAAGTTTCTCATTATGAGATACTAAGTCATTATGAGATACTAAGTCATTATTATGAGATACTAAGTCATTATTATGAGAAAGTTTCTCGTTATTATGAGATACTAAGTCATTATTATGAGATACTAAGTCATTATTATGAGAAAGTTTCTCATTATTATGAGATACTAAGTCATTATTATGAGAAAGTTTCTCATTATTATGAGATACTAAGTCATTATTATGAGATACTAAGTCATTATTATGAGAAAGTTTCTCATTATTATGAGATACTAAGTCATTATTATGAGAAAGTTTCAATCATTATTATGAGAAAGTTTCTCATTATTATGAGATACTAAGTCATTATTATGAGAAAGTTTCTCATTATTACGAGATACTAAGTCATTATTATGAGAAAGTTTCTCATTATTATGAGATACTAAGTCATTATTATGAGAAAGTTTCTCATTATTACGAGATACTAAGTCATTATTATGAAAAAGTTTCTTATTATTACGAGATACTAAGTCATTATTATGAGATACTAAGTCATTATTATGAGAAAGTTTCTCATTATTATGAGATACTAAGTCATTATTATGAGATACTAAGTCATTATTATGAGAAAGTTTCTCGTTATTATGAGATAGTAAGTCATTATTATGAGACACTAAGTCATTATTATGAGAAAGTTTCTCATTATTACGAGATACTAAGTCATTATTATGAGAAAGTTTCTCGTTATTATGAGATACTAAGTCATTATTATGAGAAAGTTTCTCATTATGAGATACTAAGTCATTATGAGATACTAAGTCATTATTATGAGATACTAAGTCATTATTATGAGAAAGTTTCTCGTTATTATGAGATACTAAGTCATTATTATGAGATACTAAGTCATTATTATGAGAAAGTTTCTCATTATTATGAGATACTAAGTCATTATTATGAGAAAGTTTCTCATTATGAGATACGAAGTCATTAAGAGATACAAAGTCATTATTATGAGATACTAAGTCATTATTATGAGAAAGTTTCTCGTTATTATGAGATACTAAGTCATTATTATAAGATACTAAGTCATTATTATGAGAAAGTTTCTCATTATTATGAGATACTAAGTCATTATTATGAGAAAGTTTCTCGTTATTATGAGATACTAAGTCATTATGAGATACTAAGTCATTATTATGAGATACTAAGTCATTATTATGAGAAAGTTTCTCGTTATTATGAGATACTAAGTCATTATTATGAGATACTAAGTCATTATTATGAGATAATAAGTCGTTATTATGAGATACTAAGTCATTATTATGAGAAAGTTTCTCGTTATTATGAGATACTAAGTCATTATTATGAGATACTAAGTCATTATTATGAGATACTAAGTCATTATTATGAGAAAGTTTCTCATTATTATGAGATACTAAGTCATTATTATGAGATACTAAGTCATTATTATTAGAAAGTTTCTCATTATTATGAGATACTAAGTCATTATTTTAGAGAAAGTTTCAAATTATTATGAGAAAGTTTCTCATTATTATGAGATACTAAGTCATTATTATGAGAAAGTTTCTCATTATTACGAGATACTAAGTCATTATTTTGAGATACTAAGTCATTATTATGATAAAGTTTCTCGTTATTATGAGATAGTAAGTCATTATTATGGGACACTAAGTCATTATTATGAGAAAGTTTCTCATTATTACGAGATACTAAGTCATTATTATGAAAAAGTTTCTCGTTATTATGAGATACTAAGACATTATTATGAGAAAGTTTCTCATTATGAGATACTAAGTCATTATGAGATACTAAGTCATTATTATGAGATACTAAGTCATTATTATGAGAAAGTTCCTCGTTATTATGAGATACAAAGTCATTATTATGAGATACTAAGTCATTATTATGAGAAAGTTTCTCATTATTATGAGATACTAAGTCATTATTATGAGAAAGTTTCTCATTATGAGATACGAAGTCATTAAGAGATACAAAGTCATTATTATGAGATACTAAGTCATTATGAGAAAGTTCCTCGTTATTATGAGATACTAAGTCATTATTATAAGATACTAAGTCATTATTATGAGAAAGTTTCTCATTATTATGAGATACTAAGTCATTATTATGAGAAAGTTTCTCGTTATTATGAGATACTAAGTCATTATGAGATACTAAGTCATTATTATGAGATACTAAGTCATTATTATGAGAAAGTTTCTCGTTATTATGAGATACTAAGTCATTATGAGATACTAAGTCATTATTATGAAATACTAAGTCATTATTATGAGATAATAAGTCGTTATTATGAGATACTAAGTCATTATTATGAGAAAATTTCTCGTTATTATGAGATATTAAGTCATTATTATAATATACTAAGTCATTATTATGAGATACTAAGTCATTATTATGAGAAAGTTTCTCATTATTATGGGATACTAAGTCATTATTATGAGATACTAAGTCATTATTATTAGAACGTTTCTCATTATTATGAGATACTAAGTCATTATTATGAGAAAGTTTCAAATTATTATGAGAAAGTTTCTCATTATTATGAGATACTAAGTCATTATTATGAGAAAGTTTCTCATTATTATGAGATACTAAGTCATTATTATGAGAAAGTTTCTCATTATTACGAGATACTAAGTCATTATTATGAGATACTAAGTCATTATTATGAGAAAGTTTCTCATTATTACGAGATACTAAGTCATTATTATGAGATACTAAGTCATTATTATGAGAAAGTTTCTCGTTATTATGAGATACTAAGTCATTATTATGAGAAAGTTTCTCGTTATTATGAGATACTAAGTCATTATTATGAGAAAGTTTCTCATTATTACGAGATACTAAGTCATTATTATGAAAAAGTTTCTCGTTATTATGAGATACTAAGTCATTATTATGAGAAAGTTTCTCATTATGAGATACTAAGTCATTATGAGATACTAAGTCATTATTATGAGATACTAAGTCATTATTATGAGAAAGTTTCTCGTTATTATGAGATACTAAGTCATTATTATGAGATACTAAGTCATTATTATGAGAAAGTTTCTCATTATTATGAGATACTAAGTCATTATTATGAGAAAGTTTCTCATTATTATGAGATACTAAGTCATTATTATGAGATACTAAGTCATTATTATGAGAACGTTTCTCATTATTATGAGATACTAAGTCATTATTATGAGAAAGTTTCAAATTATTATGAGAAAGTTTCTCATTATTATGAGATACTAAGTCATTATTATGAGAAAGTTTCTCATTATTACGAGATACTAAGTCATTATTATGAGAAAGTTTCTCATTATTATGAGATACTAAGTCATTATTATGAGAAAGTTTCTCATTATTACGAGATACTAAGTCATTATTATGAAAAAGTTTCTTATTATTACGAGATACTAAGTCATTATTATGAGATACTAAGTCATTATTATGAGAAAGTTTCTCATTATTACGAGATACTAAGTCATTATTTTGAGATACTAAGTCATTATTATGATAAAGTTTCTCGTTATTATGAGATAGTAAGTCATTATTATGGGACACTAAGTCATTATTATGAGAAAGTTTCTCATTATTACGAGATACTAAGTCATTATTATGAAAAAGTTTCTCGTTATTATGAGATACTAAGTCATTATTATGAGAAAGTTTCTCATTATGAGATACTAAGTCATTATGAGATACTAAGTCATTATTATGAGATACTAAGTCATTATGAGAAAGTTCCTCGTTATTATGAGATACTAAGTCATTATTATGAGATACTAAGTCATTATTATGAGAAAGTTTCTCATTATTATGAGATACTAAGTCATTATTATGAGAAAGTTTCTCATTATGAGATACGAAGTCATTAAGAGATACAAAGTCATTATTATGAGATACTAAGTCATTATGAGAAAGTTCCTCGTTATTATGAGATACTAAGTCATTATTATAAGATACTAAGTCATTATTATGAGAAAGTTTCTCATTATTATGAGATACTAAGTCATTATTATGAGAAAGTTTCTCGTTATTATGAGATACTAAGTCATTATGAGATACTAAGTCATTATTATGAGATACTAAGTCATTATTATGAGAAAGTTTCTCATTATTATGAGATACTAAGTCATTATGAGATACTAAGTCATTATTATGAAATACTAAGTCATTATTATGAGATAATAAGTCGTTATTATGAGATACTAAGTCATTATTATGAGAAAATTTCTCGTTATTATGAGATATTAAGTCATTATTATAATATACTAAGTCATTATTATGAGATACTAAGTCATTATTATGAGAAAGTTTCTCATTATTATGGGATACTAAGTCATTATTATGAGATACTAAGTCATTATTATTAGAACGTTTCTCATTATTATGAGATACTAAGTCATTATTTTGAGAAAGTTTCAAATTATTATGAGAAAGTTTCTCATTATTATGAGATACTAAGTCATTATTATGAGAAAGTTTCTCATTATTATGAGATACTAAGTCATTATTATGAGAAAGTTTCTCATTATTACGAGATACTAAGTCATTATTATGAAAAAGTTTCTCATTATTACGAGATACTAAGTCATTATTATGAGATACTAAGTCATTATTATGAGAAAGTTTCTCATTATTACGAGATACTAAGTCATTATTATGAGATACTAAGTCATTATTATGATAAAGTTTCTCGTTATTATGAGATACTAAGTCATTATTATGAGAAAGTTTCTCGTTATTATGAGATACTAAGTCATTATTATGAGATACTAAGTCATTATTATGAGAAAGTTTCTCATTATTATGAGATACTAAGTCATTATTATGAGAAAGTTTCTCGTTATTATGAGATACTAAGTCATTATGAGATACTAAGTCATTATTATGAGATACTAAGTCATTATTATGAGAAAGTTTCTCGTTATTATGAGATACTAAGTCATTATTATGAGATACTAAGTCATTATTATGAGAAAGTTTCTCATTATTATGAGATACTAAGTCATTATTATGAGAAAGTTTCTCGTTATTATGAGATACTAAGTCATTATTATGAGATACTAAGTCATTATTATGAGATACTAAGTCATTATTATGAGAAAGTTTCTCGTTATTATGAGATACTAAGTCATTATTATGAGATACTAAGTCATTATTATGAGATACTAAGTCATTATTATGAGATACTAAGTCATTATTATGAGATACTAAGTCATTATTATGAGAAAGTTTCTCGTTATTATGAGATACTAAGTCATTATTATAAGATACTAAGTCATTATTATGAGATACTAAGTCATTATTATGAGAAAGTTTCTCATTATTATGAGATACTAAGTCATTATTATGAGATACTAAGTCATTATTATGAGAAAGTTTCTCATTATTATGAGATACTAAGTCATTATTATGAGAAAGTTTCTCATTATTATGAGAAAGTTTCTCATTATTATGAGATACTAAGTCATTATTATGAGAAAGTTTCTCATTATTATGAGATACTAAGTCATTATTATGAGAAAGTTTCTCATTATTACGAGATACTAAGTCATTATTATGAGATACTAAGTCATTATTATGAGAAAGTTTCTCATTATTACGAGATACTAAGTCATTATTATGAGATACTAAGTCATTATTATGAGAAAGTTTCTCGTTATTATGAGATACTAAGTCATTATTATGAGAAAGTTTCTCGTTATTATGAGATAGTAAGTCATTATTATGAGATACTAAGTCATTATTATGAGAAAGTTTCTCATTATTACGAGATACTAAGTCATTATTATGAAAAAGTTTCTCGTTATTATGAGATACTAAGTCATTATTATGAGAAAGTTTCTCATTATGAGATACTAAGTCATTATGAGATACTAAGTCATTATTATGAGAAAGTTTCTCGTTATTATGAGATACTAAGTCATAATTATGAGAAAGTATCTCGTTATTATGAGATAGTAAGTCATTATTATGGGATACTAAGTCATTATTATGAGAAAGTTTCTCATTATTATGAGATACTAAGTCATTATTATGAGAAAGTTTCTCATTATGAGATACTAAGTCATTATAGAGATACAAAGTCATTATTATGAGATACTAAGTCATTATTATGAGAAAGTTTCTCGTTATTATGAGATACTAAGTCATTATTATGAGATACTAAGTCATTATTATGAGAAAGTTTCTCATTATTATGAGATACTAAGTCATTATTATGAGAAAGTTTCTCGTTATTATGAGATACTAAGTCATTATGATGATACTAAGTCATTATTATGAGATACTAAGTCATTATTATGAGAAAGTTTCTCGTTATTATGAGATACTAAGTCATTATAAGATACTAAGTCATTATTATGAGATACTAAGTCATTATTATGAGATACTAAGTCGTTATTATGAGATACTAAGTCATTATTATGAGAAAGTTTCTCGTTATTATGAGATACTAAGTCATTATTATGAGATACTAAGTCATTATTATGAGATACTAAGTCATTATTATGAGAAAGTTTCTCATTATTATGAGATACTAAGTCATTATTATGAGATACTAAGTCATTATTATGAGAACGTTTCTCATTATTATGAGATACTAAGTCATTATTATGAGAAAGTTTCAAGTCATTATTATGAGAAAGTTTCTCATTATTATGAGATACTAAGTCATTATTATGAGAAAGTTTCTCATTATTATGAGATACTAAGTCATTATTATGAGAAAGTTTCTCATTATTACGAGATACTAAGTCATTATTATGAGATACTAAGTCATTATTATGAGAAAGTTTCTCATTATTACGAGATACTAAGTCATTATTATGAGATACTAAGTCATTATTATGAGAAAGTTTCTCGTTATTATGAGATACTAAGTCATTATTATGAGAAAGTTTCTCGTTATTATGAGATAGTAAGTCATTATTATGGGATACTAAGTCATTATTATGAGAAAGTTTCTCATTATTACGAGATACTAAGTCATTATTATGAGAAAGTTTCTCGTTATTATGAGATACTAAGTCATTATTATGAGAAAGTTTCTCATTATGAGATACTAAGTCATTATGAGATACTAAGTCATTATTATGAGAAAGTTTCTCGTTATTATGAGATACTAAGTCATTATTATGAGATACTAAGTCATTATTATGAGATACTAAGTCATTATTATGAGAAAGTTTCTCATTATTATGAGATACTAAGTCATTATTATGAGATACTAAGTCATTATTATGAGAACGTTTCTCATTATTATGAGATACTAAGTCATTATTATGAGAAAGTTTCAAATTATTATGAGAAAGTTTCTCATTATTATGAGATACTAAGTCATTATTATGAGAAAGTTTCTCATTATTACGAGATACTAAGTCATTATTATGAGAAAGTTTCTCATTATTATGAGATACTAAGTCATTATTATGAGAAAGTTTCTCATTATTACGAGATACTAAGTCATTATTATGAAAAAGTTTCTTATTATTACGAGATACTAAGTCATTATTATGAGATACTAAGTCATTATTATGAGAAAGTTTCTCATTATTACGAGATACTAAGTCATTATTATGAGATACTAAGTCATTATTATGAGAAAGTTTCTCGTTATTATGAGATAGTAAGTCATTATTATGAGATACTAAGTCATTATTATGAGAAAGTTTCTCATTATTACGAGATACTAAGTCATTATTATGAAAAAGTTTCTCGTTATTATGAGATACTAAGTCATTATTATGAGAAAGTTTCTCATTATGAGATACTAAGTCATTATGAGAAACTAATTTATTATTATGAGATACTAAGTCATTATTATGAGAAAGTTTCTGGTTATTATGAGATACTAAGTCATTATTATGAGATACTAAGTCATTATTATGAGAAAGTTTCTCATTATTATGAGATACTAAGTCATTATTATGAGAAAGTTTCTCATTATGAGATACTAAGTCATTATAGAGATACAAAGTCATTATTATGAGATACTAAGTCATTATTATGAGAAAGTTCCTCGTTATTATGAGATACTAAGTCATTATTATAAGATACTAAGTCATTATTATGAGAAAGTTTCTCATTATTATGAGATACTAAGTCATTATTATGAGAAAGTTTCTCGTTATTATGAGATACTAAGTCATTATGAGATACTAAGTCATTATTATGAGATACTAAGTCATTATTATGAGAAAGTTTCTCGTTATTATGAGATACTAAGTCATTATGAGATACTAAGTCATTATTATGAAATACTAAGTCATTATTATGAGATAATAAGTCATTATTATGAGATACTAAGTCATTATTATGAGAAAATTTCTCGTTATTATGAGATATTAAGTCATTATTATAATATACTAAGTCATTATTATGAGATACTAAGTCATTATTATGAGAAAGTTTCTCATTATTAAGAGATACTAAGTCATTATTATGAGAAAGTTTCTCATTATTATGAGATACTAAGTCATTATTATGAGAAAGTTTCAAATTATTATGAGAAAGTTTCTCATTATTATGAGATACTAAGTCATTATTATGAGAAAGTTTCTCATTATTATGAGATACTAAGTCATTATTATGAGAAAGTTTCTCATTATTATGAGATACTAAGTCATTATTATGAGAAAGTTTCTCATTATTACGAGATACTAAGTCATTATTATGAAAAAGTTTCTTATTATTACGAGATACTAAGTCATTATTATGAGATACTAAGTCATTATTATGAGAAAGTTTCTCATTATTACGAGATACTAAGTCATTATTATGAGATACTAAGTCATTATTATGAGAAAGTTTCTTGTTATTATGAGATACTAAGTCATTATTATGAGAAAGTTTCTCGTTATTATGAGATACTAAGTCATTATTATGAGAAAGTTTCTCATTATTACGAGATACTAAGTCATTATTATGAAAAAGTTTCTCGTTATTATGAGATACTAAGTCATTATTATGAGAAAGTTTCTCATTATGAGATACTAAGTCATTATGAGATACTAAGTCATTATTATGAGATACTAAGTCATTATTATGAGAAAGTTTCTCGTTATTATGAGATACTAAGTCATTATTATGAGATACTAAGTCATTATTATGAGAAAGTTTCTCATTATTATGAGATACTAAGTCATTATTATGAGAAAGTTTCTCATTATGAGATACGAAGTCATTATGAGATACTAAGTCATTATTATGAGATACTAAGTCATTATTATGAGAAAGTTTCTCATTATTATGAGATACTAAGTCATTATTATGAGATACTAAGTCATTATTATGAGAAAGTTTCTCGTTATTATGAGATACTAAGTCATTATAATGATACTAAGTCAATATTATGAGATACTAAGTCATTATAATGAGATAATAAGTCGTTATTATGAGATACTAAGTCATTATTATGAGAACATTTCTCGTTATTATGAGATACTAAGTCATTATTATGAGATACTAAGTCATTATTATGAGAAAGTTTCTCATTATTATGAGATACTAAGTCATTATTATGAGATACTAAGTCATTATTATGAGAAAGTTTCTCATTATTATGAGATACTAAGTCATTATTATGAGAAAGTTTCTCATTATTACGAGATACTAAGTCATTATTATGAAAAAGTTTCTCATTATTACGAGATACTAAGTCATTATTATGAGATACTAAGTCATTATTATGAGAAAGTTTCTCATTATTATGAGATACTAAGTCATTATTATGAGAAAGTTTCTCATTATTACGAGATACTAAGTCATTATTATGAGAAAGTTTCTCATTATTACGAGATACTAAGTCATTATTATGAGAAAGTTTCTCATTATGAGATACTAAGTCATTATTATGAGAAAGTTTCTCGTTATTATGAGATACTAAGTCATTATTATGAGATACTAAGTCATTATTATGAGAAAGTTTCTCATTATTACGAGATACTAAGTCATTATTATGAGAAAGTTTCTCATTATTATGAGATACTAAGTCATTATTATGAGATACTAAGTCATTATTATGAGAAAGTTTCTCATTATTATGAGATACTAAGTCATTATTATGAGAAAGTTTCTCGTTATTATGAGATACTAAGTCATTATTATGAGAAAGTTTCTCGTTATTATGAGATACTAAGTCATTATTATGAGAAAGTTTCTCATTATTATGAGAAAGTTTCTCATTATTATGAGATACTAAGTCATTATTATGAGAAAGTTTCTCATTATTATGAGATACTAAGTCATTATTATGAGAAAGTTTCTCATTATTACGAGATACTAAGTCATTATTATGAGATACTAAGTCATTATTATGAGAAAGTTTCTCATTATTATGAGATACTAAGTCATTATTATGAGAAAGTTTCTCATTATTACGAGATACTAAGTCATTATTATGAGAAAGTTTCTCATTGTGAGATACTAAGTCATTATTATGAGAAAGTTTCTCATTATTACGAGATACTAAGTCATTATTATGAAAAAGTTTCTCATTATTATGAGATACTAAGTCATTATTATGAGATACTAAGTCATTATTATGAGAAAGTTTCTCATTATTATGAGATACTAAGTCATTATTATGAAAAGTTTCTCGTTATTATGAGATACTAAGTCATTATTATGAGAAAGTTTCTTGCTATTATGAGATACTAAGTCATTATTATGAGATACTAAGTCATTATTATGAGAAAGTTTCTCATTATTATGAGATACTAAGTCATTATTATGAGAAAGTTTCTCATTATTACGAGATACTAAGTCATTATTATGAGAAAGTTTCTCGTTATTATGAGATACTAAGTCATTATTATGAGAAAGTTTCTCATTATGAGATACTAAGTCATTATTATGAGAAAGTTTCTCATTATTATGAGATACTAAGTCATTATTATGAGAAAGTTTCTCATTATTATGAGATACTAAGTCGTTAAAAGATACTAAGTCATTATTATGAGATATTAAGTCATTATTATGAGATACTAAGTCGTTATTATGAGATACTAAGTCATTATTATGAGAACATTTCTCGTTATTATGAGATACTAAGTCATTATTATGAGATACTAAGTCATTATTATGAGAAAGTTTCTCGTTATTATGAGATACTAAGTCATTATTATGAGATACTAAGTCATTATTATGAGAAAGTTTCTCATTATTATGAGATACTAAGTCATTATTATGAGAAAGTTTCTCGGTTATTATGAGATACTAAGTCATTATTATGAGAAAGTTTCTCATTATTACGAGATACTAAGTCATTATTATGAGAAAGTTTCTCATTGTGAGATACTAAGTCATTATTATGAGAAAGTTTCTCATTATTATGAGATACTAAGTCATTATTATGAGATACTAAGTCATTATTATGAGAAAGTTTCTCATTATTATGAGATACTAAGTCATTATTATGAGAAAGTTTCTCATTATTACGAGATACTAAGTCATTATTATGAGATACTAAGTCATTATTATGAGAAAGTTTCTCATTATTATGAGATACTAAGTCATTATTATGAGAAAGTTTCTCATTATTATGAGATACTAAGTCATTATTATGAGATACTAAGTCATTATTATGAGATATTAAGTCATTATTATGAGATACTAAGTCGTTATTATGAGATACTAAGTCATTATTATGAGAACATTTCTCGTTATTATGAGATACTAAGTCATTATTATGAGATACTAAGTCATTATTATGTGAAAGTTTCTCGTTATTATGAGATACTAAGTCGTTAAAAGATACTAAGTAATTATTATGAGATACTAAGTCATTATTATGAGAAAGTTTCTCATTGTGAGATGCTAAGTCATTATTATGAGAAAGTTTCTCGGTATTATGAGATACTAAGTCATTATTATGAGATACTAAGTCATTATTATGAGAAAGTTTCTCATTATGAGATACTAAGTCATTATTATAAGATACTAAGTCAGTATTATGAGAAAGTTTCTCATTATTATGAGATACTAAGTCATTATTATGAGAAAGTTTCTCATTATTACGAGATACTAAGTCATTGTTATGAAAAAGTTTATCATTATGAGATACTAAGTTATTATGAGAAACTAAGTCATTATTATGAGAAAGTTTCTCATTATTATGAGATACTAAGTCATTATTATGAGAAAGTTTCTCGTTATTATGAGATACTAAGTCATTATTATGAGATACTAAGTCATTATTATGAGAAAGTTTCTCATTATTATGAGATACTAAGTCATTATTATGAGAAAGTTTCTCATTATTACGAGATACTAAGTCATTATTATGAGAAAGTTTCTGGTTATTATGAGATACTAAGTCATTATTATGAGAAAGTTTCTCATTATGAGATACTAAGTCATTATTATGAGAAAGTTTCTCGTTATTATGAGATACTAAGTCATTATTATGAGATACTAAGTCATTATTATGAGAAAGTTTCTCATTATTATGAGATACTAAGTCATTATTATGAGAAAGTTTCTCGTTATTATGAGATACTAAGTCATTATTATGAGATACTAAGTCATTATTATGAGATACTAAGTCATTATTATGAGATACTAAGTCATTATTATGAGATACTAAGTCATTATTATGAGAAAGTTTCTCGTTATTATGAGATACTAAGTCATTATTATGAGATACTAAGTCATTATTATGAGAAAGTTTCTCATTATGAGATACTAAGTCATTATTATGAGATACTAAGTCATTATTATGAGAAAGTTTCTCATTATTATGAGATACTAAGTCATTATTATGAGAAAGTTTCTCATTATTATGAGATACTAAGTCATTATTATGAGAAAGTTTCTCATTATTATGAGATACTAAGTCATTATTATGAGAAAGTTTCTCATTATTATGAGATACTAAGTCATTATTATGAGATACTAAGTCATTATTATGAGAAAGTTTCTCATTATTACGAGATACTAAGTCATTATTATGAGATACTAAGTCATTATTATGAGAAAGTTTCTCGTTATTATGAGATACTAAGTCATTATTATGAGAAAGTTTCTCGTTATTATGAGATAGTAAGTCATTATTATGAGATACTAAGTCATTATTATGAGAAAGTTTCTCATTGTGAGATACTAAGTCATTATTATGAGAAAGTTTCTCGTTATTATGAGATACTAAGTCATTATTATGAGATACTAAGTCATTATTATGAGAAAGTTTCTCATTATTATGAGATACTAAGTCATTATTATGAGAAAGTTTCTCATTATTACGAGATACTAAGTCATTATTATGAGAAAGTTTCTCGTTATTATGAGATACTAAGTCATTATTATGAGAAAGTTTCTCATTATGAGATACTAAGTCATTATTATGAGAAAGTTTCTCGTTATTATGAGATACTAAGTCATTATTATGAGATACTAAGTCATTATTATGAGAAAGTTTCTCGTTATTATGAGATACTAAGTCATTATTATGAGATACTAAGTCATTATTATGAGAAAGTTTCTCATTATTATGAGATACTAAGTCATTATTATGAGAAAGTTTCTCGTTATTATGAGATACTAAGTCATTATTATGAGATACTAAGTCATTATTATGAGATACTAAGTCATTATTATGAGAAAGTTTCTCATTATGAGATACTAAGTCATTATTATGAGAAAGTTTCTCGTTATTATGAGATACTAAGTCATTATTATGAGATACTAAGTCATTATTATGAGAAAGTTTCTCACTATTATGAGATACTAAGTCATTATTATGAGATACTAAGTCATTATTATGAGAAAGTTTCTCATTATTATGAGATACTAAGTCATTATTATGAGAAAGTTTCTCATTATTACGAGATACTAAGTCATTATTATGAAAAAGTTTCTCATTATGAGATACTAAGTCATTATGAGAAACTAAGTCATTATTATGAGAAAGTTTCTCATTATTATGAGATACTAAGTCATTATTATGAGAAAGTTTCTCATTATGAGATACTAAGTCATTATTATGAGATACTAAGTCATTATTATGAGAAAGTTTCTCATTATTATGAGATACTAAGTCATTATTATGAGAAAGTTTCTCATTATTACGAGATACTAAGTCATTATTATGAAAAAGTTTCTTGTTATTATGAGATACTAAGTCATTATTATGAGAAAGTTTCTCATTATGAGATACTAAGTCATTATTATGAGAAAGTTTCTCGTTATTATGAGATACTAAGTCATTATTATGAGATACTAAGTCATTATTATGAGAAAGTTTCTCATTATTATGAGATACTAAGTCATTATTATGAGAAAGTTTCTCGTTATTATGAGATACTAAGTCATTATTATGAGATACTAAGTCATTATTATGAGATACTAAGTCATTATTATGAGATACTAAGTCATTATTATGAGATACTAAGTCATTATTATGAGAAAGTTTCTCGTTATTATGAGATACTAAGTCATTATTATGAGATACTAAGTCATTATTATGAGAAAGTTTCTCATTATGAGATACTAAGTCATTATTATGAGATACTAAGTCATTATTATGAGAAAGTTTCTCATTATTATGAGATACTAAGTCATTATTATGAGAAAGTTTCTCATTATTATGAGATACTAAGTCATTATTATGAGAAAGTTTCTCATTATTACGAGATACTAAGTCATTATTATGAGAAAGTTTCTTATTATTACGAGATACTAAGTCATTATTATGAGATACTAAGTCATTATTATGAGAAAGTTTCTCATTATTACGAGATACTAAGTCATTATTATGAGATACTAAGTCATTATTATGAGAAAGTTTCTCGTTATTATGAGATACTAAGTCATTATTATGAGAAAGTTTCTCGTTATTATGAGATAGTAAGTCATTATTATGAGATACTAAGTCATTATTATGAGAAAGTTTCTCATTGTGAGATACTAAGTCATTATTATGAGAAAGTTTCTCGTTATTATGAGATACTAAGTCATTATTATGAGATACTAAGTCATTATTATGAGAAAGTTTCTCATTATTATGAGATACTAAGTCATTATTATGAGAAAGTTTCTCATTATTACGAGATACTAAGTCATTATTATGAAAAAGTTTCTCGTTATTATGAGATACTAAGTCATTATTATGAGAAAGTTTCTCATTATGAGATACTAAGTCATTATGAGAAACTAATTTATTATTATGAGATACTAAGTCATTATTATGAGAAAGTTTCTCATTATGAGATACTAAGTCATTATTATGAGAAAGTTTCTCGTTATTATGAGATACTAAGTCATTATTATGAGATACTAAGTCATTATTATGAGAAAGTTTCTCGCTATTATGAGATACTAAGTCATTATTATGAGATACTAAGTCATTATTATGAGAAAGTTTCTCATTATGAGATACTAAGTCATTATTATAAGATACTAAGTCATTATTATGAGAAAGTTTCTCATTATTACGAGATACTAAGTCATTATTATGAGAAAGTTTCTCATTATTACGAGATACTAAGTCATTATTATGAAAAAGTTTCTCATTATGAGATACTAAGTCATTATGAGAAACTAAGTCATTATTATGAGAAAGTTTCTCATTATTATGAGATACTAAGTCATTATTATGAGAAAGTTTCTCGTTATTATGAGATACTAAGTCATTATTATGAGATACTAAGTCATTATTATGAGAAAGTTTCTCATTATTATGAGATACTAAGTCATTATTATGAGAAAGTTTCTCATTATTACGAGATACTAAGTCATTATTATGAGATACTAAGTCATTATTATGAGAAAGTTTCTCGTTATTATGAGATACTAAGTCATTATTATGAGAAAGTTTCTCATTATGAGATACTAAGTCATTATTATGAGATACTAAGTCATTATTATGAGAAAGTTTCTCATTATTATGAGATACTAAGTCATTATTATGAGAAAGTTTCTCATTATTACGAGATACTAAGTCATTATTATGAAAAAGTTTCTCATTATGAGATACTAAGTCATTATGAGAAACTAAGTCATTATTATGAGAAAGTTTCTCATTATTATGAGATACTAAGTCATTATTATGAGAAAGTTTCTCATTATGAGATACTAAGTCATTATTATGAGATACTAAGTCATTATTATGAGAAAGTTTCTCATTATTATGAGATACTAAGTCATTATTATGAGAAAGTTTCTCATTATTATGAGATACTAAGTCATTATTATGAGAAAGTTTCTGGTTATTATGAGATACTAAGTCATTATTATGAGAAAGTTTCTCATTATGAGATACTAAGTCATTATTATGAGAAAGTTTCTCGTTATTATGAGATACTAAGTCATTATTATGAGATACTAAGTCATTATTATGAGAAAGTTTCTCATTATTATGAGATACTAAGTCATTATTATGAGAAAGTTTCTCGTTATTATGAGATACTAAGTCATTATTATGAGATACTAAGTCATTATTATGAGATATTAAGTCATTATTATGAGATACTAAGTCGTTATTATGAGATACTAAGTCATTATTATGAGAACATTTCTCGTTATTATGAGATACTAAGTCATTATTATGAGATACTAAGTCATTATTATGAAAAAGTTTATCATTATGAGATACTAAGTTATTATGAGAAACTAAGTCATTATTATGAGAAAGTTTCTCATTATTATGAGATACTAAGTCATTATTATGAGAAAGTTTCTCGTTATTATGAGATACTAAGTCATTATTATGAGAAAGTTTCTCATTATGAGATACTAAGTCATTATTATGAGAAAGTTTCTCGTTATTATGAGATACTAAGTCATTATTATGAGATACTAAGTCATTATTATGAGAAAGTTTCTCATTATTATGAGATACTAAGTCATTATTATGAGAAAGTTTCTCGTTATTATGAGATACTAAGTCGTTAAAAGATACTAAGTCATTATTATGAGATATTAAGTCATTATTATGAGATACTAAGTCGTTATTATGAGATACTAAGTCATTATTATGAGAACATTTCTCGTTATTATGAGATACTAAGTCATTATTATGAGATACTAAGTCATTATTATGAGAAAGTTTCTCATTATGAGATACTAAGTTATTATGAGATACTAAGTCATTATTATGAGAAAGTTTCTCATTATTATGAGATACTAAGTCATTATTATGAGAAAGTTTCTCGTTATTATGAGATACTAAGTCATTATTATGAGATACTAAGTCATTATTATGAGAAAGTTTCTCATTATTATGAGATACTAAGTCATTATTATGAGAAAGTTTCTCATTATTATGAGATACTAAGTCATTATTATGAGAAAGTTTCTCATTATGAGATACTAAGTCATTATTATGAGATACTAAGTCATTATTATGAGAAACTAAGTCATTATTATGAGATACTAAGTCATTATTATGAGAAAGTTTCTCATTATTATGAGATACTAAGTCATTATTATGAGAAAGTTTCTCATTATGAGATACTAAGTCATTATTATGAGATACTAAGTCATTATTATGAGAAAGTTTCTCATTATTACGAGATACTAAGTCATTATTATGAGAAAGTTTCTTATTATTATGAGATACTAAATCATTATTACGAGAAAGTTTCTCATTAATTTGAGATACTATCTAGGGTGACCATATTCTGGTTTTCCAAAAGGAGGACAATTGTTTTTTTTTTTCACCAGGGGGAAGGGGGGGTGGAATTATAGGGTTCAAAACAGTGTTACTATGAATGCAAACTTTAATACAGTGAAAAAGACACTCTTTTAGCATAACATAAATATATATTAAAAAAAGAAAAAGTCAAACATTCTTTTGAATGTCCATGTACAAAAATAAAATATTTGATGCCATGAGTGTACCTTCATTTACTATTACTATTATTTTGAATGGCCATGGAAAATGAAGCAATGTGATAACAATTTTACCTGGTCGCAAACATTAGTCTGTTAATTTACCTCATGAACTTTCACCTTTTGCTGACCCTTTATGCTTTGCAGAGCTAATGTGTGCTTCTAAAACACTTGCACCTTTATTAGCAACTGACACATAAGTGCCAGCTTTGTCATACATTCTGCTTCCCACGGATCTCGACCTGGACGAAAGCTTGGGAATTTTTTGTCCAAATCTTGTGTAAATTTGCACTTTCGTTTGGGCATTGTTTCCACTCAGCTGTCATTTGCTGCTACTGTCAAGCAACTGTTTGATGCTGAACACAACAGCGCTACGCGCATTTGTGGAGAGACTGACAGGCAGGAATTTGGCCAATAGTTGCTGCAAGCCTCTTATAATCGACCAACTGGTGTGCGAGAAGGCGGGACTTACAAAGAGGGGTTAAAGGAATTGTTCACCCAAAAATGAAAATTTGCTGATAATTTACTCACCCTAAGGCCATCCAAGATATATCTGAGTTTCTTTCTTCATCAAAACAGAATGTAAGACTTTTAGGATTTCATTTCAGGCCTCTTCCTTTAAACAATGCCAGTGAATGTACTCCATCTTTTGACGGTCCAAAATGCATATTTAGGGTGCATCAAAATAATCCACATGACTCCAGTCGACAAATAAAGTTCTTCTGAAGACAAACGGTTGATTATTTTTAGAAACTAAAAAATACTTATATACTTTTTAACAATAATTGTTTGCTTCCCTACATCTCTGTGACGTGCGCTCATGAGAGGGATGACGTAAGCTCGTTGGTAAGTCACGCGTCAATTGGAGGAGGAGTCAGGAAACGCGTCATTGTTTACAAGAGAAACTTGTGCCGTTCACAAACCAAAAAAGTCCAATCCAATTTCAAAACAATATAAAATCAAATAAAAATTAATTTCTATATAATAATAATAATAATAATAATTTAAAAAACTATGTAAACAATGACACGCTTGCTGACTCCTCCTCCACATGACACGTGACTTTACCAACAAGCTTATATCATCCCTCTCATGAGCGCACCTCACAGAGATGTACGGAAGCGAACATTTGTAGTTAAAAAGTATATAAGTATTGTTCTGTTTCTAAAAATAATCAATCGTTTGGGTTGATTAACTCCCCCCCCCCCCCCCCCCCCGTATCCTTAGGAATAAAAAGAAGAGGGGGTAAAAAGCAAATCAAATGAGCTATTGTTTTCCTTAGATTCCTGGCAACAGTTCAGATATAGCAAGGGCACCGAGCCAAGTCCTGTGCAACATTGTTAGTCCTATCACTAACAATGCAATACAAAACTCACAGCAAAATACAAATTTTACGCTGTCTTACTCCAGACTATGCCCATACAACATGCTATCTTTTTTTGCAGGGATCAGGGGTGCTGTTCGGGGTTGAGAACGAAGGTGGGGGAATGGAGGTGCCTGCCGCAGACCTCGACGAGGATGAGCAATCTCCTCATTCAGAGCCTGCCTCCACACAGCTCATATTGTCAGTTTGCCAGTTTAAAGGAACCTTGAGCAGCATCAAAGATCTTTTCAAAGCCTTAATCCTAATAGGTCGTGGTTTGTTCTGTCACATCAAAGAAGCAAGCAAGGGAAGTACAGAGGGGAAGAATGTGTTCGGGGGAGCTGGCAAAGATTCTTATGAAGAAGATTGGCAGAGGATTTGCGGCATGGCAAGCACTAAATATCGGCCATAGAAAGCCTGCTGTAATAGATATGAAATGGGCCTTCTCAACACCATGAAAGGCTGACATTTGCTGAAAGATTGTCATGAGAAGCCCTTTTATTCCCTGCCATCTATCAAGCGTTTGTACTGCCACCTTGTCTGCACTAGAAATTTGCAAGTGTCACTCTCAGTGGTGGGAACCAGATTGGTAATTTCGAATGTTTCTTTTTCCAGTGAAATGCTAAATCTTCAACAAGAGAGAACTACCTAGTGAAATCTCTTTTTAAAATTGTGTGCAAAGTAAGCCGTGGAAATAAATCTGTTATCTTGGATGCAAACACATACTTTTGTATGCGTATATGTGTGTTTACTTCTCACCTTTTGACACTTTAATCTGAAGTTCAGTGTCTCATGCATTCAAACTGATACAATTGTCCGACATAAAGCCACTTCCTGTAAACCAACATGACATGAGTGCTTTGTTAATTAGCCGCTCATGGGAAAGCAGCTATTGATTTTCTGTCACCACATCAGTGCGGTGTTAAAAGAAGAGGCTCTTTGTCTTCACGACTGTTCTCCCTCCGTATAAGATAGTAGTGATAAACCATGTCTTTCACTGACAAGAAGATACCAATAAAACAAACCTAAAAAGAGGGTTGGGGGTGGGGGGTTCGATTGCCTATGTTGGTTGTAGATGAGAAGAAAAGATACTGATGATGCTGGGCTCTCTATCATTTTGACTCAACATAAAGAAGAAAAAAAAATACTGGAGTGACTGGGTTTGAACTGAGACAAGACCGGTTCAAAACACTGTCCACACTGGAGTTTCAGAGGACTGGCTGGATCTGTATTTGTATGATAATGGCTTGTCTAAAATCCCACTGGTGCTTGTTATTTCACACCCCTGTGGCTACAAGTTTGAAAACAATCCCATAAAAACTAGCAATGAAATTTAGTGGGGTAACAAGGTTAATCTGAGTCTGAAAAGACAGTTGTTCTTTGTCATCTAAATAGGTCCCTAAAGAGCCACTTAAATGTGTAGGTTTTGTTGACATGGACCAAGAAAATATGTGAAGCCATACTGGATAATGCTGTTACATATGTCTAGCGAAACACAAATAATATAATGCAAATGATAAATGATGTGATTCATTGACCATGTTAACATGCACTTTATTTTCAGATTATGGTCTCTGTTTTGGTCTAGACTTTATTTAAAAATGGAAGCATTGTAAGTAGCATGGTAATTCCTATGCGTTCTGGTATCACTTTACTGTAATGTTCCATTCGTTAACATTAGTTAATGGGGCCTGGGTAGCTCAGTGTTAAAATAGCTGGCTACCACCCCTGGAGTTTGCTAGTTCGCTAGTTCGAATCCAAGGGCGTGCTGAGTGACTCCAGCCAGGTCTCCTAAGCAACCAAATTGGCCCGGTTGCTAGGGAGGGTAGAGTCACATGGGGTAACCTCCTCGTGGTCGCTATAATGTGGTTCGTTCTCGGTGGGGTGCATGGTGAGTTGAGTGTGGTTGCCGCGGTGGATGGCGTGAAGCCTCCACACACGCTATGTCTCCGTGGCAACGCGCTCAACAAGCCACGCGATAAGATGCGCGGGCTGACGGTCTCAGACGCGGAGGCAACTGGGATTCGTCCTCCGCCACCCGGAATGAGGCGAATCACTACGCGACCACGAGGACTTAAAAAAAGCACATTGGGAATTGGGCATTCCAAATTGGGAGAAAAAAAAAAAACATTAGTTAATGAACAAATAATTAACAGTATATGTTAGTTAATAAAAACACAATTGTTAATTGTTTGTTCATGCTAGTTCAAATTGCATTAACTAATGTTAACAAATACAATATTTGATTTAAAAAACTATTATTATATCTTTTAATTAACATTAACTAAGATTAATAAATGCTTAATAAGTATTGTTCATTGCAAGTTCATGTTAACTATGTTGTTCACTAATGTTAACAAATGGAAACTTTTTGCAAAGTGTTACCAACGTTCTTTTCCCGCTATTCTCTTGTAGAACTACTGGAGGTGGAAATACTTAAAGGTTTACAAAAGGGTTCAGTAATGACTAATAAGTCATTTACAAATGCATTATAAATCATTCAAATTAAGTTTTAGCAACATGCATAAATATGATTGTGTTAGAAATTCAAGATTGCACCACAGCAATGATGATGAAACAGGGAGGACTTACCTTGAGGCCTTCAACAATCCATTTGACATCGGGAGTCGCGTGGCGTCATGCGGGGGTTGGATGTGTGAATGGCAAGCTCTGCGCACTTTGCTAGTTTTTAATTCTTTTTGTGTCTTAAAACGGTGAGATTCGATACACCCTGCTACATAACTGTTCTATGTAGTCAACATGTCAAAGAATTCAAAATCCTCAGGCTCTGGATATATTAAAAGTCACTTACGTGCTCAAGCTGATACCCCAGAAAGGGCAGCAGACCAGGGACT
Organism: Myxocyprinus asiaticus; assembly: GCF_019703515.2. Lineage (NCBI taxonomy): Eukaryota > Metazoa > Chordata > Actinopteri > Cypriniformes > Catostomidae > Myxocyprinus > Myxocyprinus asiaticus. Next base: position 41,091,338 of record NC_059363.1, on the reverse strand, counting down.
CAGTTTGGATGGTGCGGCAGAAGAGATTCAACGTCAACTGTTGAGCATGTCTGTAATGCTGGCGAAGGTCATGGCGGACTTGGAGGATCTTGCTGTCATACGTCGATCGATCACTGCAATGGAAACTAAATTCTCTGAGTTGGTTACAAGAATCGGGGATGTCGAGAATCCAGAGAGGGAATTAACTGCTAACCTGCTAGCGACCAAAATAGATTTGGAACACGTTTGTGAAAAACTGGAAGACCTTGAGAATCGTAATTGGTGAAACAACATCTGATTGTTGGAATTCCTGAGCATGAGGAAGGCAGAGATATGGTAAAATTCCTAGATGAGCTCTTTCCGAGTCTGCTCAACATAACAGGCCATAAGCTGGAAATCAAGCTAGCTCACAGAGTTCTGGCTCAGAGATCCACGGAAAGAGACAGGCCCCGATCAATTCTGGCCAAATTTCTGAGATCATCCGATAAAGATCTCGTGTTACGCGAGTTAAGGAGTAAAGGAAGGCTTTCTGGGACGAACCACAACATTTTTTCTTGTTCCCAGACTTTGCGAATTCAACAAGAGAGAAATGTGATCGATTCAAGGAATGCAAGAAACTCTTGCATCAACGGAAGGTCACTTTTGCACTGATGTTTCCAGACAAACTGAGAATAGATACTAAGCATGGCCGCAAAATATTCACATGCCCACAGCAAGCATTGTCCTTCATAGAGACAATGGGGTGAGTAAGCCATTTGGTGATTTTCATGTTGTTGCCTAGTGGGCCTGACTCACTGAACATTCAGTTGACTGTCTGAGGAAGCTGGGCACCTTTTTGTTTCTTTTTGTGTTGGTTCCGCCTAGCGGCTGGAGTTTGTTTTGTGGAATAACACTCCTTCAAGAAACTTTTGAATCGACAGAAGGTCGCTTTGCACTGAAGTTCCCGGCCAGGTTGAGAATTGATGCTAAGGATGGCTGCAAAGTATTTACTTGTCCCCAACAAGCGATGTCCTTCATAAAGCCTATGAAATGAGTAAGTCACTGTGTGGTGCTCGCTTTGCAGTCTAGTGGACCTGACTCACTGAACATTTACTTAACCATCCGAGGAAACTGGGCACCTGTTTTGTTTCTTTTTGTGCTGGTTCCACCTGGCGGCTGGAGTTTGTTTTGTGGAGTATTCTTTGCAGGACATTGGAAGGATTAGGTCATCTACTGCTCTCATGGACATGAACAGCCTGCTCACTGAACATTCGTTTGACTGGCCGAGGAAACTGAACAGGCCTTTTTTTTTTTTTTTTGCTGGTTCCGCTACAGCCTGGAGTTTGTTTTGTGAAGGATTGCACCTTCAGGACAGTTATTTGAAGGAATCTACATGTTCTTTGTGTTTATTCTGCCTATTGGCTGGAGTTTGTATTATAGATTTTCTTCTGCTATGTAATTCTGTCTCACAAAATTTGTACAGAAGCACCGGACTTGAGCAATCCGACGGCAAAGTTGTACATGGACTGCTTGAGTTTAGAGGGATGGACGCCGGTTGGCGCTGTCATGCACGTGGTTAATGCACACGTTTTTCTTTTTTCTGTTTGTTTGGTTCGGGGGGAAGTTCGGGGTTTGACTGTAGCACTAATGTTGGAATGTGGTCTTTATAATTTTATTTTTGACACACAATAAAATTTTTTCTCATATGTCAAAATGTAAATTGTTAATATGAGTGGATTATCTCTCTCCACATGGAATGTGAATGGGTTGGGGCACCCCATAAAAAGAAGGAAGGTTATTTCTGTTCTTAAACGAAGGAAATATGATATAGTGTTTCTTCAAGAAATGCATCTTTCAAAGCAGGAAGCTGAAAAATTTGGGAAGATATGGGGTGGACATGTTTTCTTTAGTGCTGGGTCAAGTAAGAGCAGGGGAGTCATTGTATTGATAAGTAAACATCTACAATTCAAATGTCTCAAACAGATTAAAGATAAATTAAGAAGAGTCATTATTGTTTTAGCAGAAATTCAGGGGCAAAGGTGGATTTTGGCTAATATTTATGCACATAACGCTGATAATCAGGGCTTTTTATAGATCTTGAAGGGATGTTGCAAGCCGCTGGCACCCCTCATGACATAATATTGGGCGGAGACTTTAATCTTTTGATGTCCTTGATCAAGTCCCTCATTTCATCTGGAAACATCTTAGTCTCAGATCACGCCCTGGTGAGTTTAGAGGTGTTGCCACATATGGAGAAAAGGAAATCAGGAAAGCGCTTTAATGTATCCCTTTTGCAAAATCCTGATTTCCAACAAATGTTAAAGGCTGAAATCAATGTTTATATGGAGACCAACTGGTCCTCTGTATCCTCTGTGGGCGTGGCTTGGGAGGCACTTAAGACAGTTCTTAGGGGTCGGACCATACAGTATACCTCATTCATCAAAGAATCCAAAGCACAAGAACTCGTAGAGTTGAAAGGGAATATTAAAAGTACTGAAACAGAGCTGAAGCACCGAATTTTGTCTGATGGCCTCAGAGAATTGACTCGATTGAAATACAGATATAATACTATTTTGTCGTGGAAGGTGGAGTTTTGGTTATTTAGGGCAATACAGTCATACTTTGAGATGGGGGACAAAGCAGGTAAGCTTTTGGCTGGATATATACAGCAGAGAGAGTCTTTTTCTACCATATCTGCTGGTGGTGAAATTTTTACCTCGGCCATTGCATTAATAATGCTTTTAAAGAATTCTATCTTGATCTCTATAGTTTCACGTCTTCATCTACGGATTAAGATATTAGTAGTTTTGTGGAACCATTAGAACTCCCTAAACTGACGAATGAGCAAAAAAATTCTCTTGATTCTGAGATAACCTTAGAGGAGTTTGGCGAGGTAATTAAGGCCTTGCCTACAGGCAAGGCTCCGGGGCCAGATTACTTTTTTTAGATCTTATGCTACAGAAAAGGCTCCACTTTTGTTAGAAGTTTATATGGAATCATTAAAGAATGGAAAGCTTTTGCCAACCATGATGCAAGCATGGATCAGTTTGATTCTTAAAAAAGACAAAGATCCAAGCGAGTGTAGGAGTTATCGTTCAATTCCCCTGATCCAGCTAGACGTTAAAATATTGTCCAAACTTTTGGCTAACTGATTAAGCAAAGTTATGACATCTCTTATACATATAGATCATGTGGGGTTTATTCGGGCCCATAGCTCTTCTGATGAATTGTATTCCAAAATTTAACTACCTGCTACAATCTCTCCCTATAGATGTCCCCCTCTCTTATTTCAAGCAATTTGATAGCATAGCGAAGTCCTTAATTTGGAATGGTAAGCATCCTAGATTACATTTTAATAAGTTACATAGGCCGATTGACAAAGTTGGGGTAGGCCAACCCAAGATTTTGTTTTATTATCATGCACTCGGTCTCAGACATTTGTCTCATTTGTCACTTCCACCTAAGAGAGCCCCTCCCTGGTTTGGTATTGAACAGGAAGTTCTTGCAAACTTATTTCGCTATTGCAAATCCTTTCTATCAAACTAGTTGGAGAAGATAAGTTGCACCCCATTATCTCACATTTGCACTCGGTATGGACAAAAGTGTCCAGAGTGTTTAATTCGGACATTTATTTAAATGTTGCCTCAAGCATATGGCTGAACCCAAAATTATGTATTGATAAGTCCCCTTTCTGCTAGTCAGAGTGGATTGTGAGGGGGCTTACTACACTTGATGACCTATATGAGAGTGGAGTGTTGAGATCTTTTGAAAATTTGGTTGAACATTTTGTGATTCCCAGATCTCAGTTCTATAGGTATTTACAGCTGCACCACCTGCTCTGTATTGTTTTTGGGAGTAGCATTCACCCCCCTAAAGCGGCAGATACTCTGGAAGTGGTGATTACTGCTTTTGGAAAAGGTCAAGAGGCATCAGTGTATTACTCCCTGTTAATTCAGAGTCTGGGGGACGGAGCACTAACTTCTATCAAGAGATTATGGGAGATAGATTTAAACTTGGTATTGGAGGAGTGAGTGTGGGCTAGGATTAAAAAAAATGTCAAGTCTGTATCTAGAGATGCAAGGGTTCACCTTATGCAATTCAAGATTTTACATAGATTCTATTGGACCCCCTCTAGATTGTATAGGCTTGGCCTTAAAGACACACCCACCTGCTGGCGATGCCAGTCGGAGGATGGCGACACAACCCATGTTTTTGGGGGGTGTGTTAAGATCTAGGGGTTTGGTTGAGGGTTCAGAGTTTTGTATGTGACACCTTGGGCACTCAGGTTTCGTTTTGGCCTAGACTTTGTATTTTGGGAGATGGGGCAGTCATCAATATAGGGAATAAACATGTGGAGGATAGGGTCCTAACCAGTGTTATGGTCGCCAGACAGGTGATTTTGAGGGGTTGGAAGTCGGTTGGAGCACCCCCATTTCAGGAGTTATGCTCGGAGATGGGGAGGGTGGCGTCTCCCCCATTTCAGGAGTTATGTTCGGAGATGGGGAGGGTGGCGGCTCTCGAAGAAGGGTCATATAGAAGACTGGGGAATTTTGATTTGTTTGTTGGGAAATGGGGCAGATACTTGCCGTTCTTGGAGGGTTCTTGGGGTGGAAGAGTGGAGAGAGAGGGGTAGTTGTTGATGTGTTTGATTTTTTTTTTTTTTTTTATGTGCTCATGTGTGACCACAGGGGTGTTTGTTGAGGGTCGGGGTGGGGTTGGGATGGGGATGAGGAGGGGTGGTAGTGGGAGTTAAATGTTGATTTCGTGTATTTATGTTTTGCTTTTCTGTGTTCAAATAAAAAATAATGTATCATAAAAACAATCCATTTCACATCAAATCAAAGTTGCTGCTTGGTCCTAAGTACGCATTTATTAATGTTGTGCTCATGTACAAATGCAAAGTTATTATAGTGTTTGTAACACATTCTGATTTATTAAACGCAGCCTCTCAGTGAGTATTTTCCACTGTCAACTGTTCAGTTGTTAAAAACACACAATAGAGAAGGTGAAAACATGAGAACAATCTCTCTTGTGACTGATAACAGCAACAAGCTGAAGGACATTGAATTTCAAGCAGTCTTGTTGAAAACTACAATCTGTTTGTCAGATGAATGTCACTTTTGAAATGCGAGGCTGCTAGATTATGCATAAGTCTATTCTTTTCCACAATGAATAAATGAATAGACACATAATTTCCCTGCCTTAACTGATGTAGCCTACAGTTCAAACAATGTTTTACTTTTATAGATAAGCCAGGGTCTCAAGGCAGGTAATGCTACATTTAAAGGAACCCAATTAAGACAGAGATATTAAGATTACACATCTACTATCTCGTTTCCTAAGTGTCTGATGACAAGTTTAATTGGAATCAGATTATAGAGTAAGAAAAACTGAAAATCTATTCGCTCTGTAGCCTTTATTACATATTCAGCACAGAGACCCCTGACATGCATATGACCCAAAACACCTCTCTATAATAATTATTCCCCTCTCTAATGCTTAATAATTTCAAAGTAGATTATCTACTCAGATCTTGATTTGGGGAGTTTGTATTTTTATTTTTATTATTTATTTATTTTATTAAGTGTGTGCATGATTTTATGAATAGTCAAGAACTCAGGTATTTTAGTGTGTTTATTTAAATTATTTTAAGTAGCTTTTTTAAGAACAAGTCTTATATATATATATATATATATATATATATATATATATATATATATATATTAAAATTTAGATTTAATATTAATTATATTAAATTAAACGTAATCTAAATTTCTTAATTGCTTAAATAAACTTTCCACAGTTTTATATTTCACTAATTTCACCAAATTTAACTTTCACTGAATCTACAGACTAATAGGCCAAGTAAACAGAACGGCATTCCTCCAACTCGAACAGCACAATAATTAAACAGCAAAAGGAGCTCGTTTATTGTTGAATTCGGATATTTCTTTAATCTGTGCGTGTCCGTTAGAATGATTTGAATATCTTAAATGTCTCTGTAAGTGCAGCTCTCTTTTTATTAGAGAGATGTACTTGATAACGCCCCCTGGTGGACAAGATTATTTCTGAAAAAAAGCGATTTGGAATTAATGTTTGTGAGGGAAAAAAATAAGGGTTATTATTGCGAATAGAGAGAAGGAAAAAAAAAACATTTGCATTTCATTTATTTATTTGTTTATTTATTCATTTACTAATCTGTTTAGCTCTAAGGTATTTACACAATTGTACAATTGTACTAATACTTTACGGATGTGTTGGTAACTGACGTAAAGTATATTATATGAGGTAAACCTGCTGATGTGGAAAATAGCAGGCTACCTAATGGATACATAATCAGTTCTCCTGGAATTCAAACGTAAGCTGTCTCTGCAGTATTTGTTGTGGTAATTGTTGCAATGTCTGTATATAATCGCTACCCAATGAAAGTCAATCAGCGTAATTCACTCACATATAGTTTAGGACTTTTCTTTAAGTATTTATACCCAAGAATCCAGGATTCTCCATGTAGTGTTCATATTCACGGAGATGGTATTATTTTTAGAGATGTACAGTAGGCTATTTGTGTTTTGTTATTTTAAAAGCAGTCTATAATATGGCCCTATTATGTCCTAATCTTAATCGGATACATTTACTTTTAATGACACTTTGATTCAGATGAAGGAGAAAATATAACACATAAAGAGAAAAGTCAAGTATTTCAAGCTCTTCATGTGAATTTAGTAGAGACAAGTGCTTTCAAGCCTTCCATTAGTGTGGTTTGTAAAGTTGAAGCTTTGGATTTATTCATGGAGTAATCTCGCCACCCAGTGACCAAATTTTTTGAAATTTTTCATGGTTTATGTGATCAAGTACAGTAGTCTACATTTCTAATTTTTCAATTGTTACAATTGTAATACATTTTATAATTTAACAACGTCTGTAAAAGCTCTGACAAATGTAATTTTATTTTATTTAGTCAAGGTAACGTTCAGTCTCCTGTTTTGGTTTCGGAATTTTTACGTTCTAATAACCTTTTGCAGAACGTATGGTTCTAAGTTACATATTAATTATATAATAATAATAATAATAATAATAATAATAATAATAATAATAATAATAATAAAATAATGTAAATGTTTTAAAAGTTAATTAATTATATATGTATATATATATATATATATATATATATATATATATATATATATATATATATATATATATATATATATTTTGGCCTAAAAGATACATATTTTGGCTTTACTTATCAGTGCCAGTACTGGAGTTGCACAAAATATAAATTTGCCTATTTTTTTTAATTTTTTTTTTACATTTAAACACTTACATTTCATATAATTTTCCATTAAATTGAATTTAGTAATATTTAACAAAATTAACATATTACAATTTTAATTTCTAATAAACTACTATATTTAAGATTTATTATGCTTTATTAAACATATTTAAGTTTTATTAGGTTTTATAAAATGTTTCAGTTGTATTAATTTGGTTAAAGATAACTCAATTACATTTGTTGGGAATTTGTTATATTATAATATTTTAATTGTATAACAGTACTAATATTTTATTTTAATCTAAAATGTTTTATTAGCTATATATAAATACAATAGAAGTTTATGGTATATCCACATCCTGTAGATCAGTTTGTGTGTGTTCTCGGACTTTCTTTCTTTCTTTCTTTCTTTCTTTCAAAATGTGTTTACTCAAAGACGCCATCTGCTGTCTGTATTTATCAGTGCGCATGTCTAGGTCATGAGTGACTGAGGTACAAATATTTTACATTTAAATTAACCGTTATTGCTTTGTTTAATTAATTGTTGGATAATGGTTTCTTTGTTTTTAATCCGACAAGTGACATTTCTTTACATTTGCATAGTTCTTGCTCAGTAACATTTAAATGACACATACATAATGCATTTACATTTTACAGTAATTATGTGATGAGTAATGATTTTATAAATAGTCATGTAGAACTCAGGTATTTCAGGTGTGTTTATTTAAATAATTTTAAATAGCTATGTTTTTTAAAGGATTAAAGTTTTTTCATTTATTTTATTCACATGCATTTATTTTGTTTAAATGTACTGTTTCATGTAAATGTTTTTAATATAATTTAAATTTCTAATTATCATAATATCTATAATAATAATAAATTGCTTGGTTTTATTATTTTTTTATTCAGAAATTTAAAAGAGTTATTCTTCTTTATGCAGCTAAACAGACAAAGTACTGTATGACACTATTACATAATCTGACTATGTTTAACAATCTTACAAGTATCAATTATACAGGCAATTTTTGAGCATCACATGATTGGCATCATGTTTATTTAATGACCACCTAATATTACTACCTACTATAGCCATCTACTGATTACAATTTTCAATTTTATTTATTTATTTATTTTCTAATCAAGAGATTACCAGATAAACAAATCAAGCATAACCATAAATTACATTTCAGCTTTGATTACATCACTCCTTTGCAACTCTAACCCATCGGCTTTGCTAGAGCATTCTCAGATTTCAAGTAAATATAATTCCCTCTCTGGTCATGGGTCTAAAATTTTAAATTGCTGTATTACACCTTTATACTCAGACCATAGGAGATCTGTGTACCATAAAATGAGTTGTCAGTGCACAGCTAAAGTGAGTGGCAGCTGAAAGTGTATGCCAGGGACAGAGAAAGCTCTGCCCTGACCCAATTCCCTTCCACTGTGCAGCTTCCAGCAGAGGGACACAGACATACACCAGCAACAAACACACTACACTCAGAGCAAAATATGTAGATATATATTAAGCACATGTAATCTCTACAAATTTGAAAGTGTGTGTGTGTGTGTGTGCTCTATACATGCTATAATGTATATCAAGGTCAAAAATTAACTTTTTTATCATGAGACAATATCTGCAGCGTGGATTTGATTTTCAGGGGCTCTTATAACTTAATCTTACTATACACAAACACACACACACACACACACACAAAAGTATTTGCCTCTTCCTGATTTCTTCTATTTTTGTGTTTTTTTCATACTAAATTGTTTTAGATCTTCAAACGAGATATAACATAAAACAAAAGGCAATCTGAGTAAACACAAAATACAATTTTCAAATATATATATATATATATATATATATATATATATATATTTAAGGATCATCAAGGTGTGTTTTAGCAAAATTCAGACAAGCCTTAATGTTTTTCTGGGTTAGCAGTGGTTTTCGCCTCAACACTCTTCCATAGATGGCATTTTTGGCCAGTGACTTTCTGATATTGAAGTCATCAACCTTTATTGATGCGTGAAAGGCCTGCAGTTCCTTGGATGTTGTCCTTGTTTTTTTTTTGTTTTTTTTATTTGTGACTTCCTGGATGAGTCATTGCTTTGTAGCTTTGTAACCTTTCCCAGACTGATGTATTTCAGTCACCTTTTTCCTCATCATTTCCGGAATTTCTTTCGACCTTGGCATAGTGTGCTACTGGATGAGACCTTTTAGCCAACTTCATGCTGCTGAAAAAAGTTCTATGTAGGTGTTGCTTTGATTGAACAGGGCTGGCAGTAATCAGGCCTGGGTGTATCTAGTCCAGCTGTACCCTATTATGAATGCAGTTTCATAGATTTGGGGATTTAGTAAATAAGGGGGCAAATACTTTTTCACACAGGTCCAGTTAGTATTGTTTAACTTTTTTGCTTAAATAAATAACATTATCATTTAAAAACTGTATTTTGTGTTTACTCAGATTGCCTTTGCTTTATGTTAGATTTTGTTTGAATTTTTGAAACAATTTAGTATGTGATATAGACAAAAACAGAAGAAATCAGGATGGGGGCAAATACTTTTTAACAGCACTATGTGTGTGTGTGTGTGTGTGTATTAAATCCATTAAAATGAATGATCAAAATGAAAAACTAGATTATTCAATCAATATATAATTTATGCAATAGCGTGTATAGGCATATTAATTAGCTAGAAATGGCCTAGGAATGGTGGATTTTGAATAAAGCAAAATAAGAAATTCTGAAAGTTATGTAGGCCAAATTTATCTGCATTTTACTTGAATTATTATGATGAAAATAAATAATTGTTATAAACGGTATGTTTGCCGTAACAGCAACAACGGAACGCAATGTCAAATATAAGCACCAGAAAGCGCTCTAGTATCATCTCATAATACCGGTACACCTGATAAAAGCAATAAGCTCTAAAGGATAAAAGTCGTCTGAAAGCGTAGTCAACGTAATGACGTAAGGCATGACATTATTTCTTACGTTAATTATGGAAAGAAATATAATTAAATTAATCCTATGGCACATATAACCACATATGTTTTATTAATTTTAAATTATGGAACATGGAAAATAGGAAAACTGTTTAAGTGGTTGATTTTAACTTTTCCAACCTCTCTAATGACAAATTCAATAAATGCATTTGAAATAATAATAATAATAATAATAATAATAATAATAATAATAAAGAGGCGTATCTGTCAGTTTGCTTCCATATTTACACACCCACATTCGGCGGTACGTGTCGCCATATTTAGCTAAATCACCTCATTGTATTTGTGTTAAAAATTTATTGTCAACACGGCTCAATGCACTTTATTGCTAAAGAGCCCATCAACATGCCTCAGCATCAATTATTCACGTATTACCTAATGCAGAATTAATTTGTATCATAGTTTGTATTTTTAGATTATATTATCGATGGTCAAGAAATAATTATCTGTATATGATGATGTACCTAAATTAGCTTGCTCGCAATATCTTTGCTTCATGTTATTTCACGTACATTTCCCGTCAACTTATTTCGGAAGGTTCATTTTAGGTTTCACACCATTATCAGCTACAAAAGGGTGAGAGCAAATATGGCATATATTTGTTAACGCTAGCTAAACCTTGGGACACTGAGGGAATTAATTTACAGTGGATCTGGCGCCCCACCGGTCAGCTGAGATTCTACACACATACACAGGCACACAGGTCTGAATGGTTAAAGGAAGGTAAAACTAGGGTGACCATATTCTGGTTTTCCAAAAAGAGGACACAATGGGGTGGGGTGGAATAATAGGGTTCAAAACAGTGTTACTATGAATGCAAACTTTAATACAGTGAAAAAGACACTCTATTAGCATAACATAAATATATATAAATAAATAAACATTTCCAACATTCTTTTGAATGTCCATGTACTAAAATAAAATATTTGATGCCATGAGTGTACCTTCATTAACTATTACTATTATTTTGAATGGCCATGGAAAATGAAGCAATGTGGTAACAATTTTACCTGGTCGCAAAAAGTAGTCCGTTAATTTACCTGATGAACTTTCACCTTTTGCTGACCCTTTATGCTTCGCAGAGCTAAAATCAATTGCACCTTTATTAGCAACTGACACACAAGTGCCAGCTTTGTCATACATTCTGCTTCCCACGGATCTCGACCTGGACGAAAGCAAATTTCTGTAAATTTGCACTTTCTTTTGGGCATTGTTTCCACTCAGCTGTCATTTGCTGCAACTGTCAAGCAACAGTTTAATGCCGAACACAACAGTCTGAGAGATTGACAGACAGGAATTTGACAAAAGTTGCTGCAAGCCTCTTACAATCGACCAATTGGGTTAAATCAATGCAAATACGCGCGCATACACAATAAAGTATTAAACCAGATGCACATCATAATGCAACTAAAGCCGAATCGTAAATTTAGAAATCCCAGCCGGACGCTTTTTTAAGGTCCGAAAAAGAGGACGTATGGTCACCCTAGTAAAACCGCCTCCAAAATCGCCTTTTACAGCGGAATGTTCACTCGAAGGGGTTATGGAGACTTCAAGAAATCTACACAGAAAGTTCTGGACTCAAAGAAGGATGTTTTCACACGTATGAAGCATATGCGCGCTGTTAGGTGAGTGAGACTGACAAAACATACACGTATTCCTGCAAGGCGGGTTTATCCTCATAAAAACAGCTGTTTGTGGGGTTTAACTGTCTCAGAGATGTTAAGAAAGTGTGAAACAGGGGTTGCAACGTGCGTGAAGTGTTGTTTGTGGTAGATAATATATGGTTTGAAGGATTAGGGTTAGCTAGTTTATCGTGCTACACTAATATGGAAGTAAATTTATGACTAAAGTCTTTGAAGTATAAAAGCATGTTGAATTGCTCTAATCGAAAAAATTGCATTTAAATGCGATTCTTTGTGCTTATTCCATCTATTGGCTGAAGTTCATTTTGTGGAGTATTTCTTGCAAAGTCAATGGAGTAAGTCATCTTATTGTACTCACGTTGTAGACGAGTGGACTGGCTCACGGAACATTTGCTTGACTGTTTGGGGAATCTGCACATTTTTTTTTTTGTTGTTGTGCTGGTTCTGCCTAGCAGCTGGAGTTTATTTTGTGGAGTGGCACACCTTCAGGACAGTTTTATGTATGAATCTACATGCTCTTTGTGCTTAGTCCGCCTATCGGCTGGAGTTTATTTTGTGGAGTATTTCTTGCAAAGTCATTGGAGTAAGTAATTTGCTTGCACTCACGTTGCAGCCGAGTGGACCGGCTCACTGAACATTTGCTTGACTGTTTGAAGAATCTGCATGCTTTTTTTGTGCTGGTTCCACCTATCGGCTGGAGTTTATTTTGTAGAGTAACACACCTTCAGTTTTATGGATGAATCTACACGCTCTTTGTGTTTATTCCGCCTATTGGATGGAGTTTGTTTTATTGATTATCTTTTGCTGTGTAATTCTGTCTCACAATTTTTTTTATAGAAACACCGGACATGAGCAATCTGACGGTAAGGTTGTCGGGGGGGGGGGGGGGGTTCTCGTAGGCGTGCATGGACTGTTTGAGTTTGGAGGGCTGGACGCCATTTGGCACTGTCATAAGCGGGATTAATGCACACATTTTCCTTTGTTTGGTATGTTTTGGGATGTTTGGGTTTTGAGGGTTGAACTAATGTTGGAATGTGGTCTTTATAATCTTGTTTTTGACACACAATCTATTTTTTCTAATATGTCAAAATGTCAAATGTTAATATGAGTGGATTGACTCCTTCCACGTGGAATGCGAATGGGTTGGGGCACCGCATAAAAAGAAGGAAGGTTATTTCTCTTCTTAAGTGTAAGAAGTATGATATAGTGTTTGTTCAAGAAAAATATAGAAAGATATGGGGTGGGCATTTTTTTATAGTGCTGGATCGAGTAAGAGCAGGGGAGTCATTACACTGATAAGTAAACACCTACAATTCAAATGTCTCAAACAGACTAAAGTTAAATTAGAGTCATTATTGTTTTAGCTGAAATTCAGGTACAAAGTCTTATTTTGGCTAATATTTATGCACCTAACGTTGGTGATCAGGTCTTTTTATAGATCTTGAAGGGATGTTGCAAGCCGTCGGCACCCCTCATAATTTAATATTGGGAGTAGACTTTAAACTTTTGATGGACTCAGTCCTTGATCATAGTGAAGCAAAAGTGTGCAAGTCCCTTAGAGCAACATTGATGCTTCACAGGATGTGTAAAAATCTTAGTCTTATAGATATTTGGAGACTTTTGAACCCACCTGGTAGGGACTATAAATGTTTTTTCATCAGTCCATAAGATTTACTCTAGAATATATATATATATATATATAAAGTCCCTCATTTCATCTGTTGTTGATTGCTCAATTGGAAACATTTTAGTCTCAGGTCACACCCTTGTGTGTTTAGAGGTGTTGCCACATATGGAGAAAAAGAAATCATATAGTTGGCACTTTAATGTATCCCTTTTGCAAAATCCTGAATTCCAACAAATGCTAAAGGCTGAAATCAGTGTCTATATGGACACCAACTGGTCCTCAGTATCCTCTGTGGGCGTGGCTTTGGAGGCACTTAAGGTGGTTCTTAAGGGCCGGATCATACATTATGCCTCATTCACCAAAAATCCAAAGCACAAGAACTCTTGGAATTGGAAGGGAAAATTAAAAGTGCAGAGGCAGAGCTGAAGCGCCAAATGTCATCTGATGGCCTCAGGGAATTGACCCGATTGAAAACAGATATAATACTATTGTCGCGGAAGGTGGAGTTTTGGCTACTCAGGGCAAGGCAGTCATACTTTTGGTGCTTTTCCATTGCATGGTACAGCTCGACTCGACTCTGCTCGCTTTTTGGGGGTTTTCCACTGTGGATAGTACCTGGTACCTGATACTTTTTTTAGTACCACCTTGGTCGAGGTTCTAATACTAAATGTGACGTCAAAACTGTGCAGATCACTGATTTGTCAGAGAGAATCGTCACTACCAGCTTCACTGGATTTGCGACACGAGACATCAACCTGCTAGTTTTAAAGTTAGCAACAGCGATAGCAGTATCATTTGTTCACGCGACTTTTGAATTGTAAAAAGAAATGGCTGTGTACGCAAAACCACGCCATGGTCAATAAACGAGGTGCAGACGTTCCTCTCGTTAGCGACAAACGAAATGACGTGAAACGAAAAAGTCTTTCAGGAAGTGTCTCAGCTGTTGGCCGCACACGGCTACCACCGGACCTACCAACAGTGTAGGGAAAAGTAAAAAAAAAAAAAAAAAACTTAAAAGTGACTACAGAACCATCAAGGCCACAACAGCCAGAGTGGTTCAAACAGAAGAAAGTGGAAGTGGTTTGACCAAATGTGCGCTATGGCAGTAGACCGGCGAGCAATGGGAGGAAGAGTGCCCTGGATGCGGCCACGGCGTTGTTGGAGTCCGCGATGGAGGATGGTACATTTTGTTACATTAACTCTATATTCCGCTGGAAAGCTTCACTTTATTTAGTTGACCAGCTATTGGAAAGCTTGCTTCTAAAACAACCAGGCCAATTTAACTGGTACCCTTGTGTAAAATCACCATACAACAACTGCTTTATGCAGCGCAATTAGCTAGTAGCTAACAGCTAGCGGTTGTGTTACTGTTTATGGTCAGTAACGTTTGTGTCGCATTTAAGATGATGCCACCCACATTGAGGCGGCACTAAACTGCAGTGGAAAAGCAAGCTTAGAAAAGTAAAGCGAGCAGAGTCGAGTTGAGTCGAACCGTAACGTGCAGTGGAAAAGTGCCATTTGAGTCGGGGGACAAGGCAGGGAAACCTCTGGCTTGATATGTAAAACAGAGAGTCTTTTTCTACCATTCCCTCAGTGAAATCTGCTGGTGGTGAAATATTTACCTCAGCCACTGATATTAATAATGCTTTTAAGGAATTCTATCTGGATCTCTATAGTTTCACGTCTTCGTCTACTGATGAGAATATTAGAAACTTGTGGAACCATTGGAACTTCCTAAACTGACGACTGAGCAAAAAAATTATCTTGATTCTGAGATAAACTTGGATGACCTTGGCAAGGTAATTAAGGCTTTGCCTACAGGCAAGGCTCCGATCTTGTGCTACGGAACTGGCTCCTCTTTTTTTTATTTTTTTTTATAAGGAAGTCAGAATCATTAAAGAATGGGAAGCTGCCGACAACCATGACACAAGTCCAGATCAGTCTGATTCTTAAAAAGGACAAAGATCCAAGTGAGTGTAAGAGTTGCCGTCCAATTTCCCTGATCCAGCTAGACGTTAAATTACTGTCAAATTTTGGCTAACCGATAAAGTTATGACATCTCTTATACATATAGATCAGGTTGGGTTTATTTGGGGCCGTAGCTCTTCTGATGACATTAGGTATTTTATCAATATCATGTGGTCAGTGGCGAATGATCAGACTCCGGTCACTGCCATCTCACTTGCACTGAAAAGACATTTGATATGGTAGAATGGGATTATCTTTTTAAGATTTTGGAAATGTACGGGTTCGGGAATACTTTTATTGGATGGATTAACCCTCTGGGGTCTGAGGGTGTTTTGGGCCCTGGAGAAGTTTTGACATGCCTTGACATTTGTGCTTTTTATCAGTTGCTTAAAAACATATTAATGGCTAAAGTCTGATAATGAACTTGATGTTTTTTAAGGCATTGTTGGGGGCATTTACCATTTGCATTGATCGCCTCAGCACATTACCGTATGAATAGTGCACTCTGCTGGTGGGTGGGATCTCATTCGGGATAATGAGCTGAGCCAGGAGAAACTGTACATCGCTTTGTTTCATACAGATTACATTGCAGGAGAATATTTGTTTTAAATTTGAATTGTTTTATTTAAAAGTAGACATTTTAAGCTTTCTTTAGACATATGTTTTATGTTTGTGTGATAAGTATTCGCGGAGTTTCACTTCATTTTTGTGACGTGTTTCAGAAAGATGCTTGCGGAGACAGAGACGGCTGAAAGCGCACCCTGTTTATTTTCTTTATTCTACAAAAGCACAAGGTTTTGTTGTTGTTGTGAGTGTACACAAATAAAAGTAGACCCTTTATAGTTTCTAATGATGTCTTAAAGTTATCTGTATGCCCAAAAATGACGGAGTATTTTAAGTTATTTCCGCTGTTATTCAGAAAAATCCAACAGGATGCGCCTGCCTATTGAACTGATTCTGATCTGAATGATATCCCTCACATCTGCACACAAAATTACTTAGCCTACTTCTTAGAAACACAGCCTGTTTTATTTATCAGTCAGCTATCAAAAATCTCTATCAAAAGGTGTGGCAAAGCTGCGCACCGAGCTCGACCCACTGGACCATTAGAGGAAAGCGCAGACCAGTATGTGGAATGCATTGGCTTTTAAAAATTTTTATAAAAAGATTGCCGATACATTGTCCAGGTTATTACATAACTCAGATGTTTGAAGCGCTATGCAGGTAGGCATTACATATAATGTAGTATGGTGACCAGTCTGATTTGGAAGCTTTTTTGTCTTATTTCACTTATTCGTCCATGGCTGGGTTTCCTGTGGCACTAAGTAGAACGCTAGTATTAGAGCCCAACCGATATGGGATTTTTGAGACTGATACCAGTTTTAGAGGGGGAAAATTGACAATTACCAATATGGAGGCCAATATAGTTAATTTTTGAGCTGGAATGAAAACAGACCTTTTCTATGTGGACTCTACACCTATTTTGCACCGATATGACTATGCAAATGTACTCAGAAGGCTGCTTTCTTAAACAAATATTTTTATCAAAGAATATTTGACATTATTATTATACACTGTCAACAAATTCTAGAAACGCACACTGAAAAAATAAAGAATAAATAAAAATACAATAAATAGCTAAATAAACAACAGTACTGTATGTTCAGTATTAGTTGCTGACCATTTAAATAAAAATAAATGAAAATTATAGCTAAATAAAAATCAGTACTGTTTGTTTAGTATCAGTCAGTTGCTGACCATTTAAATAAAGAATAAATAAAAATGCAATAAATAGCTAAATAAACATCAGTACTGTATGTTTAGTATCAGTTATATTAGTTATATTGAAAAGGGAAAATGATAGGGTCATTGTTTATTAACTTTCCAGTATGTATTTCACAAACTAGTTAGCAGCTTACCGTGAAGACACCACTTAATTCCGCACTGTCTGCAGAACCACCATCAGCTCTGTAAACAATGGAGCTCTGCTGGACAAACTACATTGTGACACCAATTCTAAATCACCCTAAGCATTGTTTTCTGCATTATATGTTCTGAAAAAAAAAGTTTTCATATCTGCGCATATCGGAAAACATATACACTGATAATATCTCTAGCTAGTATCACTAAAGTAGTACTTAATCTCTACAGCATGTTTCCCAAAAAGCATCGCTATCAAAGTAGTAACGTAAAAACTTCGTAAATTAACAAGGCCTTTGAAGCGCTCTAAAGACATAAGTGCAACTTAAATGTATCTTTCTAGCATGTTTTACAGTTTATCAGAGAATAAGGAATGTTTAATAACTTGTATTGATATATTTGGATCATTGGAAAGCCATAGCCAGAAACAAGGCTTTGGGTGTGCAAAGGGAAAACTGTGTTCAAGAACTGAAGCACAATAAAGTGACATTTTTTGTAACTTTAACAACAGTTGCTATTCACAAATGTAACAATTTTTAGTGCTAAATTTCTTTTTTATTTAGCCCCACATTACATTATAATTAATTTATTAGTCTAAACAAATAAATTACACTTTTATCAATGGAGCTGGTAGGCCTGTTAATATATCCAAATATTAGGCTTAATATTTAGTCATAAAATTATTAAAATTAAAATTATTTTGGAACATTACATAATTATTTTCCAAAATCCAGAAGACAAATGCACAGATAAACGAAGTGACAATTTGCACTAACTGACAAAAAGTACTGAACCAGGTTTTACATTCACTGATTCAAAAATGTAATTTAGGAAAATAAATAAATGAGTGATGCATTTTATGAAATTGAAAAATGACAATACCATGTGCATTCTATCATTAATCTCTATAAAGTTAAGAATCTATCTGAAACCCCATCTTACCCAAGTCATCATTATTTCTTTAATTAAATGCAGTGATGGTCATTAACTTTCGGCATCTCGACAAGGTTACCTATAATTTCCATGCTTGTCAGTATTTCCGCATTATTGTCATGTTGAGAAGACAAACTCCTGGACATATTGGCCAAGGTGTCAGCGTTGGACCGGACAGCTTCCGTAATGAAGCATTTAAGTTCTAGTTTATAAAGAGCAATCTAAGTGCTGTTTTTGCAAACCGGCATTCTCTATGTAAAATAATGAGTGACATTAATTAAAATGATCATAAAAGTTTAAGTTGCAACTTGTTATTGGGAAACTCAACCTATATTATTTTTTGTTGTAAAAAATACACATTAATTTATTCCCACTTATCCTATGTAAGGTTGCAAAGGTACAAGAGCCTATCCCAGCCTATCCATTTTTATTTTATTTATTTATTTATTTATTTTATCTAACATTACAAAAGTTGAAAACTGAGCTTTGACTTTTACAAATGAAGACAGGCAGAGATGTCTCTGCTAGAAATTAATTTAATGTTAGCCTAGATAAGATTATTTGAATGTTTATTCAATTTTTATGTCTGTCAATACATTTCTGATATTAAAAATCCTCGACTGTGTAGACGTCCTTGGTTTTTTTTGGAATTATTTACTTAAGGACATTAATACGCAGATATCGACGTAGTTCAGGAAACACAGAAAAAAAAAAAGGCTCAGTTTTCACCATGGTACAATTTTAGATAATAAAAATACCTGTTCCAGCAAATCATATTAATGGAACAATTACATCTTACATTTTAATTTAATCCACCTGTTAAGGTTGTTTCTCTGCCTTGATATGGCCCGTGTAGCTGGCATAGACTCCAGTACCCTCACAACCTTAAGTGGGTTGGCTGTAAATTAATGTGTATTTTATTTTTTTTTACAACAAAAAATTAATATAGATAAATAATTGAAATATGGGACACTGCTTATGACTTATGGGAAGCAGGACAAGGCTTCCACTTTCGGGACTGTGATCACCCTGCTTCATTATGCCTATGTCTACCTACACAGCAATCATGATTCAGGGCCGGTTCTAGACATTGAGAGGCCATAGGCAAAATTTATTTTGGAGGCCCCTGAATGGTTGATTTTTATATATATATATATATATATATATATATACATATATGTATATATATATTTCAACATATTTTTATTATTTAATGTGGCATGACATACAAAAAAGTGTTAGCTCATTCAAATAATCACTTTAACAATGTTTAAAGCAGTACTTTTTTATTTTATTTATTTATTTATTTATTTATTTTGCAAGCTTTGGCAAATCTAATCAAAAAGTAGTTTCCAACTAGTTCTTCCACAGAGGTGCTCAATATTGCAGCCTGGTTACATCTAAACAACACTTTGTTATCTGATAAAGTGATAAAAACCTGTGCACCTCATAAGAGCTGCCTGCCAATCAGAATGGATTTTCTGACAGCTCTTGCAATTTATGCTGCAATTTACATCATGCTGCTTGTGAATGGTCTGTGGCAATTTCATGCTGTCTGAGACTGAGACTAATCCTTAGCAGTGACCAAATTAAATTCACCTTCAAACATGCTTGACTTAATTATTTAGTGTTTTACATGTACAGAAACTAAAACATAAAGAGTGCAAAATAATCAATCCCATATCCATACCACATTTTGAAATAACAATGACACTATAAGAATAAATACATCCATTTTAATAAATATTTCTATTAACATTCATTATACATTATATTCATTATAATGTTATTATATTAAATATACATTATCTGCCAACTACTAATATGTCTATTAGAGGAACACATGGCATGGTGTTTCTACAAGAAACATGTTGAATTCAGTGTTAGTGTGTCAAAGTTCAACATCTTTAAGCTTGTTCTCTGCAAGTCAAGCATCTAGACAAAGGAATCGCATGCATAACTTGTCGGGTAAACAGAATAATTTTTTGCATTTTATTTGATTGTCTCAATTTCTCCTGCTCTTGTTTTTGCATACAGCTCATTAAATTATGGATTATGCATCTCTTGAGCGCGGCTGCGCCATAGGGCATAATCACATGTTTTAAATTGCAGATGTGAGCACACTGCACAGATCTGAGCCTCGGTTCCCAAAAGCATCGGAAGCCTAGATCGTAGAATACATCATTGTGTAGCATTGCTGTTACCGTTATCACTTTTGGGAGTAAAGATCAGATCTCCCTTTAATTGGTGAACGTCCCCAAAGCACAGCTTCCACGCATCTTCTTATTTTGCGCTCCGCAATAACACGGTGAACCTCGTTATATTCAATTAATGCTTGTTGTCATTAGCAGAACCATACACAGTGTCTCCGCTGTCTTCACTGATCCTGGAAGCTTTAATCTCGACCCACAGAGCAAATTTTGAAAATGAAATATTAAAATGCACATCTGATGAATGAAGCAGTGATTGTGTAAAATAAATATATAATTCTGCATATAATGATTGCAAAACAAAATGCAATCATGTTGTGAATTAAGTTGTAAGTGTCAGAGATATAGGCTAAAAACAATATGTGCATAAGTTACCTGGTGGTAAAAATAAAATAAAAACTTTAAAATAAAAATGTAATAACCAACTAAATTCAACTCATTACATGAAGTAACTCTGCCATCGAATAATACATTTTACAGTGTACGCTTTGAATGCTTTGAAAATAATAAATCAATAATAAATAGGTGCTGTTTATCTGTTTAGAGTTACTGTCTGCTTTAGCAATAAAGATTTTTTTTCGACTACTTAAGTTAATTCATTGAGCTATTATGCACCGTTTCAAGCTGACAACACTTGCGTGGACCATAAGAGACTACAGAAGCCTACATGTGTAGATACATTATGCCTAAAAAGATTTAATAGACCAATATTAAAACTATTTTTCTGAATTTTTATTTCAAAATGTTTTTAGTAAACTGTTGTGATGTGGGTGACTCAATAAAGTTCTTGATTTGAAGTTCTTAACCACGATGAAACCACAATGCAAGCACCTTCTTGGCTGCACAAATGGCATGTGCAATTTTACCAATTGTCAGGTCCCGTGCCTTATGAAACTGCCTTGTTTCTAGTACATTGGCTACATACCTGTCTCTATGTTTTTGTCGTGCCAGCCACCTCGGTAATCGATGTTAAACAGTAGTTTCCGTAGTAACATTTAAGCGTAGCCTATTGGTTGACTGATGAGTGTGACTGTGTGCTTGTGTATGTGTGTGTGTGTGTGTGTGTGTGTGTGTGTGTGTTTGCTTAACACAGTGAAACAAACTCTGGCTACGTCTACAGCTGCATGCAGAAAGAGATGTGTTAATTTATTTCTGTTTTGTTGTTTTATTTATTTTTATTTTTTCATTGCATCACAAATGCCATGGACTCGGCTGGACTTGGAAAAAAAATACAGAGTCCCAAAGGCTCGAGTCCAAGTAAAAATGCATCCGAGTCCGTGACAAGTCCAAGTCCATTAAAATTGGACTCGTGACTCAGACTTGAGTCCGAACTCGAGTACCCCAACTCTAATCTCTTGACATTTCTCTTAATTTATGTATGTTGTTTTGCGCCATTTTCTTTGTATGCCATTTTTTCTAAGCTGCCATTGCTTCTAAGCACTTAAAACTGAAACGGAGAGCGCTCCCAGCCAAGTGCATTGATCATGAGAAACAAAAAACTGTTGTTACGAAAAATGACACAAAAATGCACTGCATTCCATGCAAAGTAATGATATAACAATTAATTTGTTAAAAGTAAAAAGTAGCATTACGCAGTAATTACACCTAATTCACCAGACTCCTGTTTTACAGGAAGGCTGAAAAGTTTCTAATAATGATGTTTATTGTATCCTATCTCTTATATAAATCTATTTTATTTTATTCTATGGCCTATATTTGACCTATTAAGGTAAATTATTAATATTAAACATACTGTTTAAAAACAACTAAGTATTGTTATTGTATCAGTATATGCATCTAAGTATTAAGCTGTGTAAATTGGCAAATATTAACTCATAACGGCAGAGCAAAGGTGTACACTTCATTATATTCATGATGAAATTAGGCTCCGAATAGAGGTCCACCCACTTGAAAATTGCTGGCCTGGCCACTGACAGGCTGTGTGCTTTTCCAATAACTATGGGTCTTAGCTTTTAAGAGCATTCTCTACATGTGAAGTGGTGAACGTTCTTCCTTTTTCACGTGCGTTTCCCAAACCTGCACTTAGCACAAATGCACGACACACTTTTTAGTGCTCCTTAAGAGTTGCTGCCCATTGTGAAGTGCTGAAATCTGAACGTATTGTGTCGTTCATTCATAGATTTGTGCATAACTTTATAAATACTTGTAATTTACCTCGCTGAGAAATGTTAAAAAATGATTTTATTAAATTAGCAAACTAATTAACTACATAATTAAATACATAGTTTTGTAATTATTTTTGTGCTGTAGGTTAAGATCTACTGTTTTTACACAATTACTGCTTTGTTCATCAAATGTGCATTTGCAATGTTTCATTTATCATCTGTGGGTCGATCATTGGGGTGCAAGCTTCTAGGGTCTGTGAAGACTGTATAAAAAGTATAAAGAGATTTATGTGTTGGCAGGCCTATTTCATGTGCACAATAGGGTGGTGGAAGCACTAACATAGGGTAAATGTACAAACATTAACTGATTAAGTGGAGACCTGCGCTTTGTGCCCAAACTAATATCAGTGACATCAATGCATAATAATGTGCGTGTAGCACCCTTTGGTGTTAGTGAAGAAGATGAGCAGTTTACCCAGGCCTGGGTAGCTCAGCGAGTACTGACACTGACTACTACCCCTGGAGTCACGAGTTCGAATCCAGGGTGGGTTGAGTGACTCCAGCCAGGTCTCCTAAGCAACCAAATTGGCCCAGTTGCTAGAGAGGGTAAAGTCACATGGGGTAACCTCCTTGTAGTCGCGATTAGTGGTTCTCACTCTCAGTGGGGTGCGTGGTAATTTGTGCGTGGATCGCGGAGAGTAGCATGAGCCTCCATATGCTGGGAGTCTCCGTGGTGTCATGCACAACGAGCCACGTGATAAGATGCGTGAAAAAAAGAAGGAATGTGGGAAGACACGTCAAGATAGACAATTTAGTAAATGCAGTATAGCATCGACATCATTCCTTCTGAATTTAATACAGTATCATGCGACCACTTTGTACCAACTCGTGCACAAAGGTAGGCCTGTTGTTTATTTATTTAGGCCTAATTAATTTTACATTCATTCATTTATTATTTGTAATGTAATTATTTAAATTTCTAATTTTTGCTAATTTCTTTTCAAATTGAAAAACAAACTATCAAAACTTACATGGCTGTTCTCTCTACCTGTAGCTTTGGTCTTCAGCAGTCAACACCCGATTGCTTTTTGGGAAATGCGCTGTAGAAATTAAGTACTACTTTAGTGATACTAACGTTCTTCTTAGTGCCACGGGAAACCCACCCATGGACAAATAAGTGAAATGAGATAAAAAAAATTCCAATTCAAGACTGGTCTCCCTACTACATTATACGTAATGTCTACCTACACAGAGCTTCAAAGACCTGAGTAATGTAATAACCTGGACAATGTATTGGCAATCTTTTTATACAAAATTTTAAAAGCCAGTGCATTCCACTTACTGGTCTGCGCTTCACTACATTGGTCCAGTGGATCGCGCTGAGTGTACAGCTTCACCACTTTTAATAGAGATTTTGATAGCCTACTTCTTAGACACACAGCCTGTTTTATTTATCTGTCAGCTAAGTAATTTTGCATGCAGATGCAAGGGACATCAATCAGATCAGAATCCGAATCAGATCAATAGTCTATTTCTAAAATAGACAACTAATATTTCTCTGGCACACATAGGTTGCAGAACCCATGCCTACGCAGAAGAAAGTTGGCACAAAGCCCTGTCTAGTCCCTTCCCTGAAAAGTACAGTTTGTGTCACAGGCATTCCTTAGTCCGGTTGTTTGATGAGAGAGAGAGATAATATATAGTTGCAATAAAAGTTGAGCAGCGGTGGATAATTTTTCTGTTGCATGGCATTGAGGAACTGATGATGACGTGGGTTGACCAATCAGTGGAAAGGTGCATTTCATGCCCACCCACATGTGCAAATCAAATATTTATCTATTTTCTACCCATGAACAATTTTGAAAAACAAACTATCAAAACATACACGGCTGTTCTCTCTACCTGTAGCTTTGGTGTTCAGCAGTCAACGCCCAGTTATATTGCACCACCTACTGGTGAGAAGGAATAGCATCAGTTGGAGATCGTGCATCGATACTCTGCTGATTTTCCTGCAGTTCCCAGATGTAGAAGGTTGAATTTCCAACCGAATTTGAACCACTAAATTTGAGGAAGCTAATTTTGTTGAGCAAAATAGAACGGGCTAAAATTTACCTGTTGAAAAATATAGATTGTATTTTCAAATGAACTGAATATTTTGGAAGTGAACTTTGGAAGGTGAATCTTTATTGTTAAATTTTTAATAATGAAATTAGTTGTGAAGGGTTTTTAAATGAAATAGTCAATGGTTAAAAATACAACAATGTTAAATTTCAGCCTCCCAAAATGCAAGCACTGTAAATGCAACATATTTAAATGTAAGCACTGTAAATTCAACACATTTAAATAAAAGCACAGATAATACAATGCATTTATTTTTTCAATTTTCAATTTATGCTTCAAAGACTTTAGTCAAGAATATATTTCCATCAGATTTGACAGACTAATATCAGTGAATTTGTTTACAACACACCGAGATACTGATAAATGCTTGAATTTATTCTATATATATAGCAACAGACTTGACAGGCAGGTATATGTGTATAAATATATAGGCTACTGAATATATGACATTAGATCTGATAGACTGAAATATGAGCAAATTTATTCAGAGTACAGTACTGTGCAAAAGTTTTAAGCACTGGTGAAAAATGTTGCATAGTGAGAATGTCTTCAAAAATAATGCCATAAGTAGTTTTCATTGATCAATTAACATTATACAGCATTATACAGGTACACCTGGACACAGTTTTTCTTGGTTGTTGGCAGATAGGATGTACCAGTTCACCTTGGAGAATTCACCACTGTTCTTCTATCTATTTAGTCTCAATTGCTTCTGTCACTTCATGTAATCCCAGACTGACTCGATGTTCAGTGGAGGTTTCTGTGGGGGCAATGCCATCTCTTGCAGAGCGCCCTTTTCTTCTATTCTAATCTTTTCTATTTGCAAAAGTAATGTTCTGGAGTCTAAAATGTATTTTTCCTATTGGCACACTAAAGCTGATGATATACAGGTGCATCTCAATAAATTAGAATGTCATGGAAAAGTTAATTTATTTCAGTAATTCAACTCAAATTGTGAAACTCGTGTATTAAATAAATTCAATGCACACAGACTGAAGTAGTTTAAGTCTTTGGTTCTTTTAATTGTGATGATTTTGGATTTTGAAAATATGTCTTTTATTTAAGGATAGTGATCATATGAAACCATTTATTATCACATAGTCTTTTGGCTCCTTTTTAAATCATAATGGTAACAGAAATCACCTAAATGGCCCTGATCAGAAGTTTACATACAGTTGAATGTTTGGCCTTGTTACAGACACACAAGGTGACACACACAGGTTTAAATGGCAATTAAAGGTTAATTTCCCACACCTGTGGCTTTTTAAATTTCAATTAGTGTCTGTGTATAAATAGTCAATGAGTTTGTTAGCTCTCACGTGGATGCACTGAGCAGGCTAGATACTGAACCATGGGGAACAGAAAAGAACTGTCAAAAGACCCGCATAACAAGGTATTGGAAATGTATAAAGATGGAAAAGGATATAAAAAGATATCCAAAGCCTTGAAAATGCCAGTCAGTACTGTTCAATCACTTAAGTAGTGGAAAATTCGGGGATCTCTTGATACCAAGCCAAGGTCAGGTAGACCAGAAGAATTGTTCAGGATACAAAGAAAAACCCACAGGTAACCTCAGGAGAAATACAGGCTGCTCTGGAAAAAGACGGTGTGGTTGTTTCAAGGAGCACAATACTTGATGACCCCTCTCCAAACATAGCGCTTATGGTTGTGACCATAAAGCTCTATTTTAGTCTCGTCACTCCAAATTACAATGTGCCAGAAGCTGTGAGGCGTGTCAAGGTGTTGTCGGGCTTTTTTGTGGCATTGGCTTCTTTCTGGCAACTCGACCATGCAGCTCATTTTTGTTCAAGTATCGTTGTATTGTGCTCCTTGAAACAACCACATGCTTCATATGATCCTTAAATAAAAGACAGTTTTTTTGCATGATCAGTCATATTTTCAAAATCAATGCCAAAATTACACAATTTCTGCCAGGGTATGCAAACTTTTGAGCACAACTGTATACTAAATCCAGCATTTTCTTCCCATGGAGCGCTCATCTTATATCTTCCTCTGAAGTATATTTTCCATCAGCCAGAATTAAAAATGTCAGGATCAGGATCAAAAGTTCCTCTGGTTCACAAATCAGGACGGTCAGGTGATCCAGCCTGTTTAAACTGTCATGAGATTGCAGCTTGCACTAGATCCACATAAGCTCGTGAGTGCAACTTAAAAGTAAAAGCGCTTCACGTAAGCTATGAGTAAATGTCTT
Organism: Myxocyprinus asiaticus; assembly: GCF_019703515.2. Classification (NCBI taxonomy): domain Eukaryota; kingdom Metazoa; phylum Chordata; class Actinopteri; order Cypriniformes; family Catostomidae; genus Myxocyprinus; species Myxocyprinus asiaticus. The sequence continues at coordinate 41,064,339 of NC_059363.1, read as the reverse complement.
ATTCATTATGCACTGTATGTGCAATTGGATTGATTCAGAATTTTTTTGAGAAAATGCAATTGCTAACGTGGACATGCCATCCATGGATGCTGGACTACTGTGTGAACTGTTATTTCCTTCTTCCCAATATATTAAACATTTCTTCATGTGCAAATAAATGGCAAAAATTTTATGACTAAACAGAAATCAGAAGAAACTCCTATCTACCATTTAAAATATAAAATATTTACTTTTTTACAGAGTTGAAGTTGTGTGAATTTGTTTTTTTTTTTTTGTTTTTTTATAATTTTTTTTATTGATTCATAAATTAACACAAAGAAAAAAACAACATATATATATATATATATATTGAATCAATCATTTTAAACATTAAACCCCACTATATCCCCTCCCACCTACCAAACTCCCACCCCACCCTGACCCCCCCCCCCCACGAACACCCCTGTGGTCAGTAGAATATAGACACACACAAAAAAACACAAAACTAAAACAACAAAAAAGAAAAGAAAATACAATAATCAAGTATAATAAAAAATAAAATAAATAAATAAAACAAATCTAAATTACTCCCTCCACCACCCATCCTCGAGATTCCCCCAAAAATGTTAAGTAATTGCCCCATTTCTTATTGTAAACATCCCTAACTCCCATCCTTCTGCTCGACCCCTCCTCGAAGGCAGCCACCTTCCCCATCTCCATGCATCACTCCGGGAACGAGGGTGCTCCATCCGACTTCCAACTCATGCTTAACCAATCTACCAGTCATCACACTGTTCAAAACCCAGTCCTTCATGTACTTATCCTCCAAATCCATGACCTCCCCATCTCCCAAAATACAGAGTCTGGGGCAGAACAAGACCTGAGTGCCCAACACATCACACACAAAACTTTGCACCTTCAGCCAATGTTCTTGGATCTTATGACACCCCCAAAAAACATGGGTGGTGTCTCCATCTTCAGAATGGCATCGCCAGCAGATGGGTTTGTCCTTAAGACCATGTCTAAACAATTTAGAAGGGGTCCAATAAAATCTATGTAAAATCTTAAATTGCATAAGTTGAACCCTTGCATCTCTAGATGCAGACTTGACGTTTTTCAGAATCCTAGCCCACACTCCTTCCTCCAATAACAAATTTAAATCTTCCTCCCATAATCTTTTGAGAGAATTTAAAGCTCCATCCCCCAGACTCTGAATTAGCAGGGAGTAATACACTGATCCCTCATGACCCTTCCCAAAAGCAGCAATCACCACTCCCAGAGTATCTGTGCTACTCCCAAAAACAGTGCAGAGCAGGTGGCGCAGCTGTAAATACTTATAAAATTGAGATCTGGGAATCCCAAAATGTTCGATCAAATTTTCAAAAGATCTCAATACTCCACTCTCATATAGGTCACCAAGTGTTTTAACCCTCCTCACAATCCAATCTGACCAACAGAAAGGGGACTTATTAATACATAGTTTAGGGTTCAGCCATATGCTCGAGGCTAAACACTCTGGACACCTTTGTCCATATCGAGTGTAAATGCGAGATAACGGGGTGTGACTTAACCTCCAATTAGTTTGATAGAAGGGCTTTGCAGTGGCGAGATAGGGTCAAGAACTTTTCAATACAAAACCAGGGAGGGGCTCTCTCTGGTGGAAATGACCAATGAGCCAAATGTCTGTGACCGAATGCATAATAATAAAACAAAATCTTAGGTAGGCCTAGCCCACCTTTGTCAATCGGCCTATGTAACTTGTTGAAATGTAACCTGGGACGCTTTCCATTCCAAATGAAGGACTTCGCTATGCTATCAAATTGCTTGAAGTAAGAGAGGGGGACATCTACAGGGAGAGATTGTAGTAGGTAGTTGAATTTTGGAATACAATTCATTTTAATAACATTAACCTTCCCAATCATCGATAAATGTAATGAAGCCCACCTACCCACATCTCTCGAAAACCTTTTTATTAAAGGATAAAAATTAACTCTAACTAAATCACAGAAATTTGTTGGGAATAAAATACCCAAATACTTAATGCCCTGTTTGGGCCATTGAAAGGCACCAGGCTGAAAAGCTGTTACTGGGCAGTACGCAGTCAGAGCTAAAGCTTCGGATTTAGACCAATTAACTCTCTATCGCTAAAATTTAGAAAAGGAATTGATAATTCTGTGGAGGCTAGGCATAGATCTAGTGGGGTCGGAAACGAATAACAAAATATCATCTGCGTAAAGTAAAAGCTTATGTGCCACACCTCCCACCACCACCCCTGGAAAATCATCCTCCTTTCTTATCACGGCTGCTAAAGGTTCCAGGACAAGACAGAACAATAATGGGGAAAGAGGGCAATCCTGTCGAGTGCCCCTATCCAGAGTAAAATAACCTGAAATTAATCCATTTGTTTGTACCGCCGCTACAGGGTGTCTAAAAAGTAACTTAATCCATTCAATAAAAGTATTTCCGAACTCATATATTTCCAAAATCTTAAAAAGATAATCCCATTCTACCATATCAAACGCCTTTTCGGTGCGAGTGAGATGGCAGCGACCGGAGTCTGATCATTTGCCACTGACCACATGATATTAATGAAATGCCTAATGTTGTCAGAAGAGCTGCGGCCCCTAATAAACCCCACCTCATCTACATGTATAAGAGATGTCATAACTTTACTTAATCGGTTAGCCAGAATTTTTGGCTGGATCAGGGAAATTGGACGGTAACTTTTACACTCGCTTGGATCTTTGTCCTTTTTTAAGAATCAGACTGATCCGGGCTTGTGTCATGGTTGGCGGAAGCTTTCCATTCTTTAATGATTCCGTATAAACTTCTAAAAAAAGTGGAGCCAGTCCTGTAGCATAAGATCTAAAAAAATTCAGCGGCAAAGCTAACTGGCCCCGGAGCTTTGCCTGTAGGCAGGACCTTAATTACCTCTTCAAGCTTCTCTAAGTTTATCTCAGAATCAAGAGAATTTTATTTGCTCAGTCGTCAGTTTAGGGAGTTCTAATGGTTCCACAAATTCTAATATCTTCATCAGTATACGAAGACATCGAGATAGAATTCTTTAAAAGCATTATTAATTTCAATGGCCGAGGTAAATATTTCACCACCAGCAAATTTCACTGAGGGAATGGTAGAAAAAGATTCTCTCTGCTTTATATATCTAGCCAAAAGCTTCCCTGCTTTGTCCCCTGACACAAAGTATGACTGTCTTGCCCTGAGTAACAAAAACTTCACTTTCCGCGACAAAATAGTATTATATCTGTATTTCAAACGGGTCAGTTCTCTGAGACCATTAGATGACATTCGGTGCTTCAGCTCTGCCTCTGCACTTTTAATATTCCCTTCGAACTCCACGAGTTCTCGTGCTTTGGATTTTTTGGTGAATGAGGCATACTGTATGATCCGACCCCTAAGAACTGCCTTAAGTGCCTCCCAAGCCACGCCCACAGAGGATACTGAGGACCAGTTGGTCTCCATATAAACATTAATTTCAGTCTTTAACATTTGTTGGAAATCAGAATTTTGCAAAAGGGATACATTAAGGCGCCAACTATATGATTTCTTTTTCTCCGTATGTGGCAACACCTCTAAACTCACCAGGGCGTGATCTGAGACTAAGATGTTTCCAATTGAGCAACAGATGAAATGAGGGACTTTATATATATATATATATATATATATATATATATATATATATATATATATATATATATATATATATATATATATCTATTCTAGAATAAATCTTATGGACTGATGAAAAAATGTATAGTCCCTACCAGATGGGTTCAAAAGTCTCCAAATATCTGTAAGACCTGTGAAGCATAAATGTTGTTCTAGGGGGCTTGCACACATTTGCTTCACTATGATCAAGTACTGAGTCCATCAAAAGATTAAAGTCTCCTCCCAATATTACATCATGAGGGGTGCCAGCAGCTTCCAACATCCCTTCAAGATCTATAAAAAAGCCTTGATCATCAGCTTTAGGTGCATAGATATTAGCCAAAATCAATCTTTGCCCCTTAATTTCTCCTAAAACAATGACTCTTCTTAATTTTTCTTTACTCTGTTTGAGACATTTGAATTGTAGATGTTTATTTATCAATATAATGACTCCCCTACTCTTACTTGAGACAGCACTCAAGAAAACATGTCCACCCCATATCTTCCCAAATTTTCAGCTTCCTGCGGGGTAAGATGCATTTCTTGAAGAAACACTATATCGTATTTTTTACGCTTAAGAAAAGAAATAACCTTCCTCCTTTTTATGGGGTGCCCCAATCCATTCACATTCCATGTGGAGAAAGATATCCCACTCATATTAACAATTGACATATTGATATAATACAAAAAATAAATTGTGTGTCAAAAACAAGATTATAAAGACCATATTCCCCATTAGAGCAACAATAAAACCCCGAACCGCATAAGAGGCCGCATAAAAAAGTACATCATGACTTACTCAGCCCGTTAACTTTATAAAAGACGTCCATTATGTGAGCATGTAGATATTTTGTGGTTATCCATAGTGTCCATTCTCAATCTGGCCGGGAACTTCTGTGTAAAAGCGATCTTCCGTCAATGCAAAAGTTTCTTGAAGGAGTCATGCAACAAAACAAACTCCAGCCGCTAGGCAGAGCCAACGCAAAAAAAAACAAAAATGGCACCCAGCTTCCTCAGACAATCAAGTCACTGAACAGTGAGTCAGTCTACTAATATAAGAAACATCAAATGGCTTACTCACTCCAATGTATTTATAAAGGAGTGTGCCTGTTTGGGACATGTAAATACTTTGCTGCCGTCCCTGGTGTCTATTCTCAATTTGGCCAGAAGCATCAGTGCAAAAGCGATCTTCCGTTGATGTAAGAGTTGCTTACATTCCTTGAACCGATCGCTTTTCTCTCGTCGAACTTGCAAAGTCCGGGAACAAGAAAATATTGTGACTCCTCCAAGAAAGCTTTCCTTTGCTCCTTGCCTGGCGCAACACGAGATCTTTATCGGATGATCAGAAATTTGGCCAGAATTGATCGGGGACTTTCTCCCTCAGCCGATCTCCGAGCTGGGACTCTGTGAGCTAGCTCGATTTCCAGTTTATGGCCCGTTATGTCGAGCAGACTCGGGAAGAGCTCGTCCAGGAATTTCACTCTTCATGTTCAGGAATTCCAACAATTCGTATATTGTTCCTTCGGCTCATATTTTCAAAATATTAAATTTTCTCTACACGGGCGGATTAGCGGATAATTCCTTTTCCGACGACTCCAAATAATCGAAGTTGAGAGATAAGTCTCTCAACTTCTGCCACTCTTGTGACCAACTCAGAGAATTTTGTTTCCATCACCGTAATCGATCGATGTATTACAGCGAGATCCTCCAATTCAGCAACAACCTTCGTCAGCATCACCGATGTTGGACAGTTGACGCTGAATTTCTTCTCCTTACGTGCCTTCCAAATCGAGTCCCCGGCTCGCAGGCCCATCAGAGGCCTCAGCTTGAACACATAAGTGTCTTTTAATGTCTCCAGAGTCTGAGGATTTTGACTTCTTTGCCATGTTTACCTCAAAGAGCAAATATTTAACTGGGTGTATCAAATCTCACCGGATTATAACATGAAAATAATTTTAAAAAAACTAGCAAAGTGTGCAGAGCTAGTTGCTCACACGTCTGCTTCTCGCATGGCTTCACGTGTCCCTCAGTTTAGTGTGAAATTGAGTAAATATAGTGCTAAATAAGTGTTTATTCATTTTTTAGCAATTTTATGTTTGTTATTTACTATATTAAATTGTGTGATATATGTCAGAAATCAGAGAGGCTCAGGACCCAAGCACAGAGTTAAAAATAATTTATTAATACAAACAAAGGGCAAAAATCAAACCAAAACTCCCACAAGGGAGAAAAACAATAAACGTAAACAACCCCGAAGGGGGAAAAATACAAAGTAAATATAATCCAGGCTGGAGCAGATGAATGGGGGACCGGATAACAGGACCGACCGGACCAAACAGAAACAAGGTAGGGGAACAGGACTGACAAGGAATGTGACCATAAACACGTACAAGACCGAATGGAAAACAAGCTCAAGACGAACTGGCACTGGACAGCACACATGAGGAGACTAAAACAGGGAAGTTATTCAAACAGGTTAATGCAGGGCAGGTGTAACAAATTAACTATTAATGGGCAAACAAGGAGGCGGGGTATAACATAAGACAGAGACACGCGGTGATACAGAAACAAAACAAAGCCACGTGCTCTCAAGACAACAAAACACCCGAAAGGCATGAGTGCACATCGCCAAGACAGTAAGGCAATATATGCTCATGCCAACCAAAAAACAAGATGAGAGAATACGTAGCAATGCCAAACAAAGCGACACCACACATTTTCACACTAAACAAAACCTCAAGTGACCGAACCTCAGCACAACGTGAAGACAGCTTGCGACTGCGAGCAAAGCGAGCGCAAAGCGAGTGCAACGCGCATCTGCGGTCGCGAGAGACAGACACAAAGACAGACAGAACATGGAGCATGAGTGTCCGGATCCCAACACAGACCAAAACTGAACCAGACAGGGAAGTCAGGATCCAGACACCATGTTCTGGACATGAAACACAAGACAGCTCGCGACCCGGGCGCACAGCACAACGCGAGTGCAACACGAGGCACACCCGTGTTCACGAGAGACAGACATAAACTATTGACGCGAGTGCATGCTGCCAAGATGAGCGCGATGCACCCACGTCAATAACAGACAGAACATGGAGCATGAGTGTCAGGATCCCGACACAGACCGAAACTGAACCAGACAGGGAAGTCAGGATTGACACCATGCTCCGGACATGAAACACAAGACAGACCGAAGAGCGCATGGCAGGGAAAAAAATGAAGCTGTGCGCTCACACGAAGACAGACAATGAAACACAAGACAGACATGGGATGATGATGCCACGGTCCTGTCAGACAAAAACCCAGAATGACAGAACCATGACAATATATCGGCATTGTATCGGCCTATCGGCCACCCTGCTCTCTGGATATCAGCATCGGCAATTAAAAACCCATATCAGGGGAGTCGCATGGCGCCATGCAAGGGTCGGACGTGTGAATGGTGAGCTCTGCTCACTTTTCAAGTTTTAATAATTTTTATGTCGTGAGATTCGATACACTCTGATTCTTAACTGTTCTAGGAAGACAATATGTCAAAGAATTTCAGATCCTCGGGCTCTGAAGACATTAAAAGATACTTACGTGCTCAAGCTGAAACCCCCGAGCAGGCCGTGAGCCCAGGACGTTTGGCCAGTGCGGTGAAAGAGATTCATGTTGAACATGATGGCAATGCTGACGCTGGTCGTTGCTGACTTGGAGGAGCTTGTTGTAATACATTGATCGATCACTGCCATGGAGACGAAATTCACTGAGATGGTTACAAGAGTGTCGGATGTTGAGAAATGGATAAATTATCTGGAGTCATCGGAGATGGAATTAACTGCTAATCTGCTAGCGACCAAGACAGACTTGAAGTGCATCTGGGAAAAGTTGGAAGACCTTGAGAATCGTAACCGGCGAAACGACGTCCGAATTGTTGGAATTCCTGAGGATGAAGAAGGCTGAGATATGGTGAAATTCCTAGACGGTCTCTTCCCAAGTCTGCTCGACATAACAGGCCATAAGCTGTAAATCGAGCGAGCTCACAGGGTTCCGGCTCGGAGATCCGCAGAGGGAGACAAGCCCCGATCAATTCTGGCCAAATTTCTGAGATCATCCGATAAAGATCTCGTGTTACGCGAGGCGAGGAGTAAAGGAAGGCTTTCTTGGAAGAACCACAACATTTTCTTGTTCCCGGACTTTGCGAATTCAATGAGAGAAATGTGATCGATTCAAGGAATGCAAGAAACTCTTACATCAACGGAAGGTCACTTTTGCACTGATATTCCCGGCCAAATTGAGAATAGATACTTAGGATGGCCGCAAAATATTTACATGGCCACAGCAATGTAGGGCTTTACTGGTTGTTTAGATCAGTGATACTATCAGAAATAATTAATAATTATTTCTGTAGTCATTAATTAATATTTAAATTAATCAATTGAATCTAACTCATTAAAACCTCATATGGGGCTCCAGTAAATGTATTGCGCTACGTTTAGGAGCAAGTTTGGTTATTAGCAATAATAATTATCAAAGATAGTTGTTAATTATTAAAATCAATAGAACATTGATGAGAATCAATGTTAGCTTTTTAAATCCTTTAAATCAACAGTTATCAAAGATAATCGTTAATTGTTAACATCGATGAAACATTAATTAAAATTAACACTAGCTTATTGATCATTCAAATTCAATCATCAAAGATAATTATCAATTATCAAAAATCAATAGAATATTAATAAGGATTAACATTGACGGGGCACCACCCTGAAATCAGGGACTAATAACCGAATAGTAAAACAGTCTCAATATTAGATTGTTTTCTTAGGAAAATCGACATCTGAAGAATATCGATTTTCGGGAAAAAAAACAATGAATGAAGGTTTGAATCCGAGCACTGGCATCCCGTCAGCATGACACAGGTGTATGCAAAACAAACCAAAACACTTCTCTTTGTAATATAAACAAAAGTTTATTTATGCAGTAATATCAATTAATAATTAATACAATGCAGTCAATAAACTTCCGACTTACAACTACAAACTAAACAGTGATATGATTAGATATGGAAATAAAAATAATTCTATAACACATAGGGTGTGTGTGTGTGTGTGTGTGTGTGTGTGTGTGTGTGTGTGTGTGTGTGTGTGTGTGGTTAGTACGAGAGAGAGAGAAGTGACAGCCCTAAAGCTGATTTCGCAATCGTGGAGAGAAAGCACCTGTTTAGTTCATCGCTTCGTAAACAGTCCCGCGTACTTTGACTATTTAGTGGATGAACTCAGTTGCTGTCTCACCCACGATGGCGAAATTGCACAACAATCCAATTTGGTTGGACCACAATACAGCAAAACAAATTTGTGATAATTAATACCCTGAGTATTAATAATGAGCGGACATGGTGGTCCGTAAACTGTACAAGCTAAAACCTTGAAACACCAGAATAACACGCTATAATATTCCATCTCTGCCCAGATGTAACCTCTTACTTGAATCGCATGAGGACACAGGTAGAATGTGTTTTCCTCCGTCCTTTAACTTTGACCCGGTTCCTTGAGGCTCGTGTGATGACGGGAGGCCATTTCCTCGCTCTGTCTGTGGGCGGTACGGCTGTTGATTGTCAGCGGGTGGTACGGCTGTTGATTCTCGGCGGGCTGGCGGAGAACTCAGAAATGTCGACTTGATTGAAGATGGAAGAGAAATCTTTAATCTCTTCACTTCTGTAGGCAAACGGATGAAGATGCGAATTGCTCGGCGGTCTCCTTCGGATCCGTTAGAGTGTTTGGTTGAACACAGAGTAATCTCAACTCGTCCAGCGAGATGGAGATTGTATGGCTACAGTTTCAAGTCGGACATTACTTCCTTGTGCCACGAGGTTGCACCGGAGAGCAGCAAAAAAAGCTACGTCTATATTCGGTGAACAAAGTCGCTGGAAGCAACTCACGAAACATTTCAGAGGTATTTCAACTCCTGATGATGTCATGTTTGAGGGACGTTCTGTTGTGTGCCTCATCCAATAGAAGTTGAGAGTTCGATCCTTTAGTGAGCAAGGCTTCATGGATTTGTAGTCTGTTTTGGACTCCCTTTGTTTGATTTTGGCGCGATTTTTATCAGTAAAATTTACGACTTGGAAGGTGGGGCGCTTGAGTTAGGTTTTACGACTGTTAGGCCTGCCTTTGTCTTCTATCTGAATACATGAGGCCCAACAGCAAGCTATGTCCTTCATAAAGTCAATGGAATGAGTAGGTCATTTTGTGATACTCTCTATGCAGCCGAGTTGGCCTGACTCACTGAACATTCTCCTATTGGTTGGAGTTTGTTCTGTGGAATGTTTCTTGCAAAACATTGAAGTGATTGAGGCATTTGTTGCACTCATGTAATAGCCGAGTGGGCCTAACTCACTGAACATTCACTTGACTATCCGGAGAAACTAGGCACCTTTTTTTGTTTCTTTTTGTGCTGGTTCCGCTTAGCGGCTGGAGTTTATTTTGTAGAGGAACACACCTTTGGAACAGTTATGTGGATGAATCTACACATTCTTTGTGCTTATGCCTCCTATTGGCTGGAGTTTGTTTTATAGATTATTTTCTGTTGTGTAATTCGGTCTCATAAAATTTTTATGGAAGCACCGGACTTGAGCAATCCGACGACAAAGTTGTCACGGGGGCTCTCGTAGGCGTACATGGACTGTTTGAGTTTAGAGGGATGGACGCCGGTTGGTGCTGTAGTGTGCGAGGTTAATGCGCACATGTTTCTTTTTCTGTGTTGTTTGTTTGGGGGGGAAGTTCGGGGTTTGATTGTTGCACTAATGTTGGAATGTGGTCGTTATAATTTTATTTTTGATACAATCTATTTTTTCTAATGTCAAAATGTCAAATGTTATTATGGGCACCCCATAAAAAGAAGGAAGGTTATTTCTTAAAGTAAGAAATATGATATTGTGTTTCTTCAAGAAATGCATCTTTCCCACGGGAAGCTGAAAAATTTGGGAAGATATGGGGTGGACATGTTTTCTTTAGTGTTGGCTCAAGTAAGAGCAAGGGAGTCATTACATTGATAAGTAAGCATCTACAATTCAAATGTCTCAAACAGATTAATGATAAATTAGGAAGAGTCATTATTGTTTAAGCAGAAATTCGGGGCAAAGGTTGATTTTGGCTAATAATTACGCACTTAAAGCTGATGATCAGAGATAACGCTTATAGATCTTGAAGGGATGTTGCAAGTAGAGGTGTGAATCTTCACTGGCCTCACGATTTGATTACGATTCAAAGGGTAATGATTCAATTATAAAATGATTCACGATGCATCTTGTCCTTCAATTTCTTTTTTTTTTTTCAGTTTCTTCAAAATGTATTTTTTACTCTATTTTTTCCCTTTCAGCTTTTTATTTAACAGCTGTTTTAAAAAAATCAGAACGAGTCACATTACATAAACTGGCCTTTTACATTCAGTATGAGCTGTGAACAAAACATGGAACATCCACAAGATTAAATAAATGGTTCTATAGTTTAAACGAGTATCTCAGTTTTTCAGTTTCTTTCTTTAGAACCTTATAAAAAAAAATCTCTTAAAAGCACAAGAAAAAAATATTGGTTCTCCATCAAAACACACTGAATACTATTACTTCAACTGATTAAATTCTATATTTTTTTATTTTTGTTTAAGCATGGTAAATCATTTAATAGTATTTAATTATTATTTAAAATTAATCTATGCCATGCTATTCATTTAAATTTTTAACCACAACTGGAAGTTGCTGGTACAGGATGAGAGAGATATCTGCTTCTATGAGAGTACAGCTCTCAGCTTCTCCTCACCTGCACAGGTGATAGTAAAGTGGTTTAAATGGCGCAGTTGTTGCTTCAGAAATTTATCAAGTGTCTCGTATGCACTGTTCCATCTGTTTGCAAAAGCTACGATGGATTCAAACCTTTATCATCAGGTGTGCGCACTGTCCTGACAAGCGAGTGACCGGCAATGACCGGCAATAAAGCAAAAGCCAATGAAATGGAGAGCGCACAAGAGTAGAGAAAGGCATAAAAAAAAAAAAAAAAAAAAAAAAGAAGAAAAAAAAGAATTAAATGAAAACATCACCAACATCTCCCGAACCGCTGCCTCAACATTATTTTCTTTGTATTTTCCCCCGTTGTGTGCAAATAGTGCAATAATGCATGCAAGCTCATCTTTCATGTTGTTTGTTGGCTTGTTATCATGAATAAACTCTCCCATTGCTATGTGCGTGGGTTTTTGAAAGAATTTTGGAATCGTAGTTTCATTCGGGCACAAATGGTCATGTGTTTGATACAGCTGGTCTGCAAACAGTCGTGTTTGTGCAATTGATTTTAGTGTATGCTCTTAACTCGCGTCTTTGTTTCTACATCTGTCTTTGGCACGTGCCACTGCTCTGCCGTGATTTAAACTGAGCATAGAATCGATTCAGAATCGTTTGAGTATGAATTGCAATGCATCGCTGAAACTATTCTTTAGTTTTTTAGTCTAATAGTTATATATATATATATATATATATCTAAGTCCCTCATTTCATCTGTTGTTGATTGCTCAGTTGGAAACATCTTAGTCTCAGATCATGCCCTGGTGAGTTTAAAGGTGTTGCCACATACAGAGAAAAAGAAATCATATAGTTGGCGCTTTAATGTATCCCTTTTGAAAAATCCTGAATTCCAACAAATGTTAAAGGCTGAAATCAATGTTTATATGGAAACCAACTGGTCCTCAGTATCCTCTGTGGGCATGGATTGGGAGGCGCTTAAGGCAGTTCTTAGGGGTCAGATCATACAGTATGCCTCATTTATCAAAAAATCCAAAGCACAATAATTCATGGAACTGGAAGGAAATATTAGATGCCGAGGCCGAATGTCATCTCATGACCTCAGAGAATTTACCCGATTGAAATACCGATATAATACTATTTTGTCACGGAAGGTGGAGTTTTGGCTATTCAAGGCAAGGCAGTCATACTTTGAGTCGGAGGACAAGGCAGGGAAGCTTTTGGCTAGATATATTAAGCAGAGAGAGTCTTTTTCTATCATTCCCTCAGTGAAATCTGCTGGTGGTGAAATATTTACCTCGGCCATTGATATGAATGGCCCAGTGACGAATAAGGTTTTCAATTGACCAAAAATTTAAATAGGTTAAAACTGCACATCAAAGTAGTTTTTGCTTTTATAAAGATGTTATTGCCTTATTACTAAAATCTTATTTTCAAACAATGTATTTTAAGTGTTTTAATTGAGAATCATGTGACGACACCAGTCAAAATGTCATACGGGATAACGTTAATGAATTTTCAAAATAATATCATATTAAAACTTTTTTTTAATCAATAATACTTAATGAATATATAAAGTGAGGCAGTAACCAATATTTAGAGCTCAGAAAATAAAACTTGCACAGTTATTTTTTCTAATTATAAAGCGTTTGCTTTAAATGTGACCCTACTTGTAAAAGTTCTTTACCCACATTTTAACGCTGCAATGTGAGTTAAGCTGCAAAATGTCTGAAAATGTTTTACAGTCAGCGTTATCCTGCCTGACTGAAATTGTTACTCGGTATGACACCTTATGAGTTTACACATGAATTGTCATTTTTACAGCACTTACACATAATTGATGTTCATAAATAATACATTTTTATGTTATGCAAAGGGAGTCGCACTGAAAATAGTTTTTTCAAGGTAATTAATTAGGCTACGCTGTAAAGAAACTTTGCTGCTCTCTCTTTGTTTGACAGTGGCATCTAGAAAAATCATCAAAATGTGAAAAATTTACATATACATATTAACTGTTAAAGATGAATAATTATAGAAATATTAAGCATCTAGGCAAATGAAAAACGTTATGAATATGGTGCATTCTCTTTTGACACGTTTAAACATGAAATAACTAATAACGCACTGTGTACGATGAAGTATGCTTAACATACGTTATTAACAGAGAAGAAAAGTTATTTCATGTTTAAGGCTTTATTAATGTGTAATGACGCTACACTTAATATACAATGTGCCCCAACAATGAATCAGCAATAATACAGGCTAATTTGACCTAGTGTGTGTGGGGTGGTGGACAATATGTCCACATTTTGAGCTTCAGTTAGCATATTACCTTACAACAAACTGGGACTAGCTAACTAGCTAGTCTGCTTGTTGAAGAGAATTTGGTATAATTAAACTTACATATTTTGCAAACATTTTATTCTAATCACTTCTGCCATATTTTATGCCGACAGGTTTAACATGTTAAGCTTGGGCAGAGCAAGCAAGTAAGCAAACCTATGGAAAATTTGTCAGTGAGAAAGTATGCTACTCACTCACCTCAGGGGCCGGTTGCACCAGTATGTTTCAACTTAGCCTAGTTGTGGAATAAATGAGCACTAAGTCACAATTTACGCACTTTAGCGTTGCACCATTAAACTTAGGTCGGACGTAAACTTAGTATAAACTAAATATTTATGGAAGCCTCCGACCAGGAGTAACTGATGGAATAAAAAAGCAGACTTATTTAATGACATCAGTGAGCTCAGGTTTTGGTTGACAAGCTTCAGTCCTTTCGACATACCCTATATGATGATGTTGGCATTTACACTTGTTTATATTTACAGGAGAATAGGGCTGGGACGATTCATGAACGTAATCAACGTCATCGATTACAGAAATATGTCGATTTGCATAACATGCGTCGGCACGTCGCAATGGAGTAATTAAAATGTCAGCGCCTGGTTTCATGAAAGTTCATCAGGTAAATTAACGGACTACTTTTTGCGACTAGGTAAAATTATCACTTTGCTTCATTTTCCATGGCCATTCAAAATAATAGTAATAGTTAATGAAGGTACACTCATGGCATAAAATATTTTATTGTAGTACATGGACATTCAAAAGAATGTTATAAATAAATAAAAATGTCCATATATTTCAGTTATGCTATTAGAGTGTCTCTTTCACTGTATTAAAGTTTGCATTCATAGTTGCTGTTTTGATTCCCCCCCCCCCGGCGAATAAAAGGAAAAATAGGTGTCCTCTTTTTGGAAAACCAAAATCCTCTTTCCTCCAGAAAGTGACTTGAATTTTACATTTGTTTCATTTATTTTGTTGTTGGATTGCTAAATGTAGATTGCACTTTCCTTTTACTTGAATTGAACAAGTTATTTTATTTTGGAGAGATTTTATGTTGGACTGTAAAATGGAGATACCAGTTAAAACAGGGCTATTTTGTTGCAGAATAATGCCCTGCAGTGCACACTTTGTTTCTTGTGTTTAAGAGAAGATGATTTAATAAAATATTGAAATATTAATGAGACAAGTTTTTTTTATATTTATTTTGGGTTAATTAATTGTTATATTAATCAAGTAATAATTAAAAAAATCTTTAGAATAATCTGCAAATTAGTCGTTAGATTAATTGACTAATTGGAAAAAGAATCGTTAGATTAATCAATAAAAAAAATAATCATTAGGTGCAGCCCTACAGGAGAAAACATTATGTAAAAAACTTACTACTTCAGCATGAAAACGATCTAGTGGTGCACTTTCCTGTGTACGCCACCCGATGTCAAGTTTCAACATATACGAAATAGATATTAAAATGAATAAATATCTGTTGTATTAGTACTTATTTATTTATTACCCCTTGTCATTTTAGATACAGTTATTAAATATTGTTATTTACATAGGCTAAATATACCATTAATTAAATCTTGTTTTATTACATATCATATTTCAATGAGGATATAATTTATTACAGCTGACAGTTAAGTGAGTAAACAAGGTTTGAACATCAACTGTAACGAGATAAAACTGAAATGCACAGCTTTTTAATACTTCTGTGTACAAATTTGAAAAACGTCATATTATGCGACTACGCATTACTTTACGGAGAGCTTCCAACCTACTAGTTAAGTCTTACCTTAAAAACAGGAGGTGCAACCAAATTAAGCACTGATTTAGTTACAAATGAACTAGTAGTTACTAAGCCCTTAGTGTGAATTTTACGTCCTAACTTACGTGAGAACTTGCGCACAGCTGGTGCAACCCTACCCAGTTGAATTTCCCGCCACTGAAGAGAGAAAAAACTGCATCGTGATGTCACTAGAGTGGATGGCCTTTTCTTAAAGGGGCGGATTCCCCAATATGACAGGTTGGACAATCATTTAATTTAATTATAATTTAATAATTCAATATTATTAATAATATATAATTTGTTTGTTTAGTTAAATACTATGTTCTTTAATGTGTTAATATCACAATAAGAATGGAAATTATACAAATAAAAGCTGAAAACTGTATAAAAAGAATATAATGTCAAACATGTGTCATCCAGGATAACAGAAAAAAACTGTTATCCTATATGACAAGATTGTTATCCGGTATGACAAAACTCAGTTTGAACCTTAATCAGGCAGTTGTTTTGGCTACCTATAGAAATCTGCAACCTTGACCTTCAACTACCAAGTATGTAAATTCATATTAAATAAATACATTTGCATAAAATTAACATTATATATTTTACACTATGTAGTGTAAACACATTTTAAGAGAGACTTACTAACCTTTCACCATTGTTTGGGGGTGCTTCAGGGTCTTCCTGATTCTGGAACATCCTGTCTGATAACGTGTCAAAATAAAATGCCCCATAAAATTGCTTGTTATCCCAGATGACATTGGCTGACTGCCAGTTTTGCGACAGAATGCTCCAAAGCATAACAATCAACTGGATGTCATATTTTTTAAAATATTTAAATATATTGTTGGCAACACTCATACAATAATGCCTGTGACAGAGATTTTAGGTTTTATTTGATTTTTAACACTTTTTGTAGCTTTTTCGCATTTCACCATGAGGTCGGGACAGTTATCCGGTATGACATTGTGTGACTATAATGACTAATAATTCTTAAACTTTGTAAAACCCTCATTACATGTTCACATCATTTGATAAACAGAGATTAATAGATTCAATAAATGTGTTTTTTATAAACATTTTTCTTATTTATATCACAATTGCATGTCACGTCATTGGTCCTAATAATGCTTTTAAAGAATTCTATCTTGATCTCTATAGTTCCACATCTTCGTCTACTGATGAAGATATTAGAAACTTTGTGGAACCATTAGATCTCCCTAAACGGACGACTGAGCAAAAAAATTATCTTGATTCTGAGATAACCTTGGAGGAGCTTGACAAGTTAATTAAGGTCTTGCCTATAGGCAAGTCTCCAGGGCCAGATGGCTTTGCCGCTGAATTTTTTAGATCTTATGCTACAGAACTGGCTCCACATTTGTTAGAAGTTTATATGGAATCATTAAAAAATGGAAAGCTTCCGGCAACCATGACACAAGCCTGGATCAGTCTGCTTCTTAAAAAAGGACAAAGATCCAAGCGAGTGTAAGAGTTACTATCCAATTTCCCTGATCCAGCTAGACGGAAAAATATTGTCAAAAATTTTGGCTAACCGATTAAGTAAAGTTATCACATCTCTTATACATAAAGATCAGGTGGAGTTTATTCAGGGCGGCAGCTCTTCTGATAACATTAGGCGTTTCATCGATGTCATGTGGTTAGTGGCAAATGATCAGCCTCTGGTCGCTGCCATCACACTTATGATATGGTAGAATGGGATTATCTTTTTAAGATTTTGGAAATATACGGGTTCGGGAATACTTTTATTGGATGGATTAAGTTACTTTTATAGACATCTGGTAGCGGCAGTACAAACAAATGGATTAATTTCAGATAATTTTACTCTGGACAGGGGCACCCGGCAGGGTTGCCCTCTTTCCCCATTATTGTTCTGTCTTG
Organism: Myxocyprinus asiaticus; assembly: GCF_019703515.2. NCBI lineage: Eukaryota > Metazoa > Chordata > Actinopteri > Cypriniformes > Catostomidae > Myxocyprinus > Myxocyprinus asiaticus. The sequence goes on along the minus strand of NC_059363.1, from coordinate 41,046,898 downwards.
CCCTGGAACCATTAACAGCCACGATAAGAAAGGGAAAATCATCTTCAAGGCTGGTGGTGGGAGGTATGGTGCATAAGCTTTTGCTTTACACAGATGATATTTTATTATTCATCTCCGACCCCACTAGATCTATGCCTTTCCTCCACAGAATTATTAATTCCTTTTCTAAGTTCTCAGGATACAGAGTCAATTGGTCTAAATCCGAAGCTTTGGCTCTGACTGCATACTGCCCAGTAACGGCTTTTCAGCCAGGCACCTTCCAGTGGCCTAAACAGGGCATTAAGTATTTGGGCATTTTATTCCCAGCAAATTTGTCTGATTTAGTTAGTTAATTTTGTAGATTTTATCTATGATTGGGAAGGTTAATGTTATTAAAATGAATCGTATTCCAAAATTCAAATACCTGTTACAATCTCTCCCTGTAGATGTCCCCCTATCTTATTTCAAGCAATTTGAGCGAAGCGAAGTCCTTCATTTGGGATGGTAAGCATCCCAGATTACATTTCAATAAGTTACATAGGCCAATTGACAAAGGTGGGCTAGGCCTACCCAAGATTTTGTTTTATTATTATGCATTTGGTCTCAGACATTTGGCTCATTGGTCGCTTCCACCTGAGAGAGCCCCTCCCTGGTTTTGTATTGAACAGGAAGTTCTAGCCCCTATTTTGCCATTGCAAAGCCTATCTATCAAACTAACTAGAGAAGTTAAGTCACACCCCGTTATCTCGTATTTGCACGTGGTATGGACAAAAGTGTCCAGTGTTTAATTCAGACTTTTATTTAATTATTACATCGAGCATATGGATGAACCCAAAATTACATATTAATAAGTCCCCTTTCTGCTGGTCAGAGTGGATTGTGAGGGAGGTTAATACACTCTGTGTCCTATATGAGAGAGGAGTGTTGAGATCTTTTGAAAATATTGTTCAACATTTTAGAATTCTCAGATCTCAGTTCTTTAGGTATTTACAGCTGCGCCACCTGCTCTGTACTATTTTTGAGGGTAGCATACACCCCCCAAAAGTGGCAAGTTGGTGATTACTGCATTTGGAAAAGGCCATGAGGCAGCAGTGTATTACTCCCTGCTAATTCAGAGTCTGGGAGACGGAGCTTCAACTTCTCTCAAGAGATTTTGGGAGAAAGATCTAAACTTGGTATTGGAGGAGGGAGTGTTGGCTAGGATTCTGAAAAACATCAAGTCTACATCTAGAGATTCAAGGATGCGTCTTATGCAATTTAAGATTTTACCTCGATTCTATTGGACCCCCCCCTAGATTGTATAGGCTGGGTCTTAAAGACACACCCACCTGCTGGCGATGCCAATCAGAAGATGGGGACACAACCCATGTTTTTTGGTGGTGTGTTAAGATACAGGAATTTTAGTTGAGGGTTCATAGTTTTATGTGTGATGTATTGATGTACTCAAATCTCATTTTGCCCCAGACTCTGTATTTTAGGTGATGGGGTGGTCATTGATGTAGGGGATAAGTACATGAAGAATTGGGTCCTGGCCGGTGTTATGATAGGCAGACAGGTCATCCTTAAGGGATGGAAGTCGGCTGGAGTGCCCTTGTTCCGTGAGTGGTATGCAGAGATGGGCAGGGAGCGACATTTGAAGATTTGTCACAGAAGGCTATGCAACATAGATCTATTCAATAAGAAATGGGGCAGCTATTTAGCCTTTTTAGAAGGCTCTCGGGCAGGGGCAGTGGAGGGAGACTTGTTGTTTTAAATGTGTGTGTTGTAACCTTTTTGTTTTTGAACGTATATATATTTCTAAATATTTTCTACTGATTTATTGTCTGTTTGTGTGTCATTGTCAATTGGCATTTGACCACTGGGGTGTCTGTTTGTGTTGGGTGGGGGGAAGGGTTGTAAATTTTACTATAAATTATAATGTGATTCCAAATACTCTGTTATGTTTTTTTATTTTTTTATTTTGTAATTTTTTATTTGTTGTATGGAATCAATAAAATTGTTAACAAAAACACCACATCGGTCGATCACTAGTTGAGTTGCTATGCTGAGTTGCAATATCCACATGCATACTTTTTAAGATCTCCTGGAATGTTTGCACCAATACCCATACACACAGCCTAAATATCCTCTAATTAAATCTAGTTATTTATTTTCCAATAGAACAAACTCACTTGTTTCACCATCTATACTGAACAGCATACTTTTTTACTGCAAGGTATTTTAGTAAAAATCAGTATTTTACTATTTTCATTATAAAAAAAAAACATATTTCGCTCACAGAGTCTCACAGAGTTTAGACTTTATGTGAATAGTTTATCAGTGCCTTTCCTGCTGACTCATTTTTGGTTCAATGTCAGTACAAGTGAGCAGAGGTCACAGGTCAGAGGCGGCTGTCTGTGACATCCCTAGTTTGTTTGTTAGGGGCTAGATAAAACCAGTCTGTTTTGCGATCAGATGTTATTAGGATCTCTATGTACTCTCATCTGGCTGCAGTGTGACATGGTGCAGTGTTTTCATTAAAGGAAGGATTTCCTTTCACAAGCTGCTTCCTGTGTGGACAGGAAGTGAGCATAAGTGATGGGAGCTGAAGAGGAGGGCTGTTAGGGCCCCTTTTACTCTATTTATTAAATGCCTGTTACCAGCGTGTTTATATCTCTCCTCTGTTGTTAATTTATTTGTTTGTTTTTTGATTGGTTGCTTGTAATTTTGAATATGATTTACATCAGTGTGTGTGGAGTGATGGTCATTTGAAGCTCAGTTGAGTTAATGAATCACACATACAAACCTGCCTGAGCAAAACATTCAACAGTGTCCTTTTGCCTACTAAAGAAGCTGGGCATTTTTAAGCCTTTGTCCAAATTGCTGATGCCATCAAATCTGGTTCAAATATTACTTTTCATGAGTTTAAGGTGTAGTGTGCAGTTTCTATGTCTATAACAGCATTGCAGAAATAACTAGATTACATTTATTTATTTTTTTCCTAATCCCTCTTTTAGGTGCTCTTAGTGGTTTTTAGCAGTTTGTTTTTAGTGCTATGTGGTTGCTAGGATTTTCTGGGTGCATGCTTAGGCCCAAGTCAAAAGAGCACTCTCCAAAGTCTCTATAATATTCTGGGGCCAATTGCACCAGCCATGCGTAATTCACAATTAGACTAGTTATAGTGTACAGTACCTGGGCACAATCTATGCACTACTAAATAGATGAGTGTTCCCTAAACTTAGGTAAAACGTAACCCTTTGTGTAAACTAAATACTCTATACCAGGGGTCATGAACCTATGGCTCGCGAGCCACAAGTGGCTCTTTGTTAAAAATCAAGTGGCTCTCCGGGTGCCTCACCATTCACCAACACATGATCGTTTAAAACTTTCTAGAGATAATTTTCCTGCAGAAAGTTTAGGTGCAATTGCAAAGCTTGAAGTCAATGATACTTTTAAGTCAATGAATTTGCCATAAAGCCTACTTATAGTGAACAAGGTTTGAAATGAACACCTGCCAAATGCAGATTTTTCATGCAGAATATTTTGCTGATGTACCAGCCACTGTGGAGGGCGATCTGTAAGACTTCTCGGAGTGATTTATGACAAGAAATTAAACACAAAGATGCATGTTTGACGAAACGTGTGATTTATATTTTGAAGAACAGACGAAAGAAAAGCCGCCGATGCACATCTGATTTGATATGTGTGTGCACGAGTGCAATGAAAGTGCTTCTCCAAGACATGCACAAGCATAGAGTTCTGGGCCTCATTTGCCAATAACTATTGATCTTAGCTGTTAAGAGCATTTTATATGAGCGATTTTACAAATGTTCGTTATTTTTTATGTGCGCTCAGGGTGTGAAATAGCACCCGCCACCTGCAAAATGCGACGAGGCTCAATCCAGCTTGCGAGCTCCTTGTCCAAATGCAAGTATTTCATGCGCGAGTAATTTTGCTCATCTACCCGCAACAGGACGGTGACCTGTAAGACATCTCAGAGTGACACATGACAAGAAATGCTGTTAGTCAAAAAGACATGCGCTTGAAGAAACACACTTTATTATATTTTTAAGAACAGACAAAAGAAAAGCTGTCAATGCTTGTGTCTGATTCGCTGTTTGTTCAGAGGCGTGCAGCGGGACCCAGTCTCATGGAACAAGCGCATGTAAAGAGTTATCACCTTTTTCTCTGTTTCATTCGACTGAAAACTGTTTGCAAGAATAATGTTGTCTATGAGAATGCTGCAAATGATTTCCGATCATCTCGTGAATGCAACTCTGCAGGTTTATTAATATATAGGCCTACAGGTATCTTTGTATTAAAGAAACAAAGACGAAAGTGATTAAATCATAAAGTAATACAAGACACCTTGAACCTAAAATTGAGTTCTATTTCATTTTCTTTAGGCAGCATTAACTGTACATGTAACACCGCTGCCTCTGTTTATCTCTTGACTCAGCAGGTGTAAATGCCTCTTGTTTTACAACCTGCCACTAATTGACTGGCAGTATTAAAATAGTAAGCATTTGACTGATACTAAACGGTACCACTGATGTTTATTTAGCTATTTTTAAATTTTTAAATGTATTCTTTATTTTAAAATGTCAGCAATTGACTGATACTAAAGAGTACTTATGTTTATTTTGCTATTTATTTTATTTGAATTTATTCTTTATTTAAATGGTCAGCCATTGACTGAAACTAAACATACAGTACTGATTTTTATTTAGCTATAATTAGGGCCCAAGCTCTGAAAGTGCGAGGCCCTATTGTTCTTCTAAGGATTATTATTAGGGCCCAAGCACTGAAAGTGCGAAGGCCCTATTGTTCTTCTAAGGATTATTAGGGCCCAAGCACTGAAAGTGCGAGGTCCTGTTGTTCTTCTAAGGATTATTATTATTATTAGGGCGTAAGCACTGAAAGTGCGAGGCCCTATTTTTCTTCTAAGGATTATTAGGGCCCAAGCACTGAAAGTGTGAGGCCCTGTTGTTCTTCTAAGGATTATTATTATTATTAGGGCCCAAGCACTGAAAGTGTGAGGCCCTATTGTTCTTCTAAGGATTATTATGATTTTATTATTATTATTATTATTATTATTATTATTATTATGATTTTCAAGGTTTTCAGTACTTTTGGGGTACATAACATGCGTGAAAACTCTTGAAAGTTTGCACACACATCAGAGTCACTGGCCATTAGGGCGTGGCAAAGTTAAAAGTTCAGGGGGCTATGTAGCACATCCCTTTTGAGCTACAGTCACCAAACTTTGTACACATTTAGATCTCATGAAGCCGGACAACTTTCGCGCTGACAGTCATAAGCTCTGCCCAAAAGGAAGTTGGCCATTTTAGATTGTTTGAAAAATGCATGCTTAGGAATTTGATATACTCCTCCCAGGTATTTTATGTTACAGGTACCAAATGTGGGTGACATCATGCCAAGACATTGATGATGCTAATTTGTGAAGGGATTTTTGATATATAGAACGGTGTTGCCATGGCGAAGCGATAAATAACGTCAAAAAAATGGAATAAGGTAATGTCTCATATCTTCTGCATGCAGAAGATTAAAAACATCAAAATTGAGCCAAATGTTTGTCCTTGCAGGCTGATCACATTGATGTGGCTATTGTGGGTCACGGCCATAGCGCCACCAACTGGCGGAAGGAAAAGTGTCACTTTTAACAGACTTTGAAATATCCCTATTATGTTAACCTGAATTGATTCAAATTTGTTTAGAATAATGTCAAGACAGTGCAGATTTAAAATTATGAAGGGATTCTTGATATCTTAAATACTGTTGCCATGGCAATGCATTAAATCTCATCATTCCTTTTTGTGTATATTCACGTTTTGAGGTATTTTGCATGTTTGAATTTTAAAGTTTATTGTTAATAAACATTTATTAAATTTTATATAAATATAATAAAAATATCAACTGAAATGTAAAAATACTAGAAAACCCAGGCTAAGTCTAACCCAGTGTGCTGTAATTGCCACTCTGAGTGCAGTTACAAGAAATGTCCAATAGAGGGCATCCAAGCTCCATTGTTGAATGATTCCCAACATAACACTTCAGTGGAGAATGGGCTGCTCCTTGCTACAAGCAGCTGTTTGTATAATCTACATATTAACGGTGTATCCTTCTAAACATTTGCGGCACCACAGACAGCACAAACATCACAGCTCGCGTTTAATCTTCACCCTGCGTGCTGAGAATGAGACACAAAAACCCGCATTTATACAAAGAATCCCTAACATTCACTTTAAATCCCCATTAGTTGTGTAATAAAATGTGATTTAGAATTTGAAGTGTAATTAATACAGTTGGAGAGAGCGGGGTGCAAACTAACACTTTTTGGTAAATTACTTCTGTGCTCATATTAAAGAATTACATTTGTTAATTTAATTTAAAGCCGGTTTATGGATAAATAAAAATGGTAAATCTTTAGATCTCTGAATGGTGATATTTAGACAACATTATGCCAAGGCATCAAAGATGCTAAATTGCGAACAGATTTTTAAATATCGAATGATGTTGCCATGGTGATTCATTAAAGTAATGGCAAAAATAGGCAAACAGGAATTGTCTCATATCTTCTTGCATTGTGTGATTTAGATTAAAATTGAGTTGTATGTTTTTTTTGGGGGCTAATCACATGGATGTGGCTATTGTTGGTCACGGTCATAGCGCCACCAACTGGCAACAGGAAGTGTGGCACTTACAACAGACTTTGAAAAGTTATCTTACATTTACCCAAATTGCTTAAATTGTTTAAACATTGCTGATGGAAAATTTTGTGAAGTTGTAGTCAAACTGGAATGATGGCATATATCTATTACTCATTGTATGATTAGGGTCCAAGTTTACATTAATGTTGAGTTGTTGCTGTGTCCATCATCCTTTGTTTTCCGAAAGCCACCGAGTGGAAATGGAGCCATGGTGCTTGGGCCCGTCATCGCTGCTTGCAGCTATATTTATTAATATTTTATTTTATTTTTATTCTTATTTTCAAGGTTTTCGGTACTTTTGGGGTACATAACATGCGTGAAAACTCTTGAAAGTTTGCACACACATCAGAGTCGCTGGTCATGTGAATTTTTACTTTTGCTACCTTAAAATGAACTTTTGGCGATATCTTCCAAAGTTTTTTTGAATATTTCCGCCATTTTTTTTATCTGCACAGTGTTGAAATGGCAACAAGTAAACAAATGAATTTTCGTCTCATCAGCGTGTGTGGAAACATTTAAACAATGTGTGTGACAACACCCCGCATTAGTTTGTGCCCCGCGCTCCACTAGGCTACGAATCTGAAAATGGCAATGTATACTGAACACTTGTATGCTTAAAGTGTTCATAAATGTTTTTACTGATATAAAAAAGTCAATTATATACAGTAGATATGCAATATACATAATATGACAAAAATGACAATTTTCATATATGTATCATGTTTTTTTAAACACATGTGAAATGTAAATGTGTACATAAATGCTCAAATATATGAACTCTAATTGTATTTGTTTGCAGTGGCGATTTCTCAGGGCCAGCAAAACTCTGCTGGCATAACATGCCTAATAACCCTTTAACCCTAAAGACAATGTAATGATGGCAACAGGCCTAATTATTGAATCCTCATTTGTGTTTTTAACTTAGATTTATTGTACATCTTTTTTAAACTTCGATAAGATTTATTGCATTCTCTGAGGCAGAAAATTATAATACAAAAATAATTAAGGATCTTTCAATGCCCACAGCTTTCACTTAAATGTATGCTATTTTTGTGTGCGTTTTTTTTATTTTTTTATTTTTTATTATTTTCATATTTAGTTATTATGCACAAAAATATTTACATGTAATTGCATTTAAAATGTAATTAGCACAATTACAGAGGTATATAATGATGATTTGTGAGTTTTCTCTGCAAAACAACCCCAAAAAATGCAGCAAATTGCACTGCAAAATTTGAGAAAAGCAGCAGCAAATTCAGCCATTTTGTAATCCCAGCTAGCCAAATTACATGGCCACTTCCTAACTACACCGTAATTTGATGACCAAACTTTAGTTGTGGCAATGTAACTGATTACGTTGCGACAACCGGAAAAGTTAAATTCCTGTATTCGTTGGCACAGTGTAACTTTGGAACGGTGCCAGTCCGTCATGACGACGTTGTGGCAAGGTTGTGGATTAGTAGTGTCACGGGGGTGTTTTATTAACAAAGTTCTCGATGTCAAGATAAGGCGCATCTGGCAGAAGGCTGAAATCCAGCGAGCCGCAATGGGCTAGTGAAGGGTGTGTTCGTATGATAAGTGTGCTTTGTGGAAGTCAGGAACAATCTGAAGAGAGACAGTTGAAGCTGGTGTGGTGTGAAGCAAAGCCCAGATGATATATTCCCCGAGATACGGGCACAGACTTAGGAATCCTCCTCCACATGAACTGGGCACAGAACTGGTGAGGGCAACGGCAAACAGGAAGGTAAACGCACCTTTACAGAGGGGCAACCAACAGACACACGAGCATGCTCCAACTACACGAGAGCACATTTAACATGACAGTTAACAATAAACGGGCAAACAACGAGGTGACACGCAAGGAATAAGTAGGGAGTGCAATCAGAGTGAAGCAGATGGTAACGGGCGAGTTAATCATTGCTGTGATCAGCATCTCCCCGAGATTGATCACCGTTCCCATGGAAACGCGGATGGCGTGCCGGCTCCACTTGTGAGACACCAGGGAGAGAGAAAAACAAACAACAGTATGAGCCGGCACAAATGCCGGAACCGTGACAAATAGTTTTGTTGGTAACCAGTTGGTATTTTATGCTTTGAATAATTATTCTATTGGCGAACATGCAATATTCTAACCTAATTTATGTCCTCATTTGCCCAACATTAATTTAGAGGCTATTTAAACAGTTGTGCATATGAATAACGAATGCAGACTCAAATTTAATGTACTTCATTTATTTTGACAGTGAACAGAGAAAAATGCAACAGTAAAATAATTTGAAAACTATTGCTACAGATTTACAATGAAATTTCAAGCCTAAATTACTTCTGTGCTCATATTAAAATCTACTTAGACTATCTTACACCTAATGCTTTGAATTACATGTTAATTTAATTTAAAGCCATTTTAAGGATAAATAAAAATTTTAATGAAATCATTATAATATAATCTTTAGATCTACATATTTTTTTAAAGAAATAATTATATTAAATCATAGCAAAAATGTACAATTAATCAATTAGCATAAAAAATTACAATTACAATTAAAAATAGATAATTATTATTATTATTTATTTATTTATTTTACGTATTCACCCATTTATAAGGCATTCATCATGCTTAAAAACTCAAGAAACTTGACACACACATCAGACCTGCGTAAAATCAAAAAGTTATGTAGTGTTTAGGCTTGGGTGTGGTCGAGGAGCTCTACAGTGCCTCCAAACGCAGGCAATGGTTGGGATGAAGTTGCTCAGATGTGCACAAGACTTGGTATGGTTACTGCTCTCATCATGTTATGGAATTCGAAACACTTCTCCTAGGGATTTCATGTTACAGGTGCCAGATGTGTGCGACATCATTCCAAGACATTGATGATGCTAAATTGCTAAATGATTTTTGATATATAACGAACGGTGATGCCATGGGTACGTGATAAAATAACATAAAAAAATTGGAATAAGGAAATGTCTCATCTTCTTTGTGCAGAAAATTAAAAACATCAAAATTGAGCCAAATGTTTGTTCTTGCAGGTGGATCACATTGAGGTGGCTATTGTGGGTCATGATCGTAGCGCCACCAACTGGCGGAAGGAAGTTTGTCACTTTTAACAGACTTTGAAATACCTCTTATTTATTTTACCTGAATTGCTTCAGAAAAATGTAGAATAATGTCAGGACAGTGCAGATTTAAAATTCTGAAGGGATTCTTGATATCTTAAATACTGTTGCCATGGCAATGCATTAAATGTCATCATTCCTTTTTGTGCATATTCACATGTTTTGAGGTATTTGGCATGCTTGGATTTTAAAGTTTATTGTTAATAAACATATTTCTTAATTTTTATATAAATAAAATGTAATAAAAATATCAACTGAAATGTAAAAATACTAGAAAACCCAGGCTATGTCTAAACCAGTGTGTTGTAACTGCCACTCTGAGTGGTAATTACAAGAAATGTCCAATAGAGGGCATCCAAGCTCCATTGTTGAATAATTCCCAAAATAACACTTTGAGAAGATTTTTTGTGTCCTGTCTAGAAGGGATCCCACTTTCGTCCGTTATGTATATGAAGTATGTGTAACTACGTTCTTCAGTTAATTATATTTCTCATTTCATGTGTTAAACATCTCCAGTTCTTGAGTTGGAGTTTGTTTCATCTGATCTGTGTATGTTTTGATTGCCGATCCGGCGCTGGAATGTGTTGTTTTGAATTTATGATAAATGTTTGTTCTGGCTGTTATCAGGGTCGTTTAGTGTCAGCAGTTTTTTCTGCAGCTTGTGCTCATTTCCAGGAAATAGAAAAGCTAAATATGTCCCCCATTGTGATTGCTTTCTCAGCCGTATTGTTTGTGTGTATGTAGAGCGTGTATTTTGTCTTTCTCTCTCTCTCTCTCTCTCTCTCTCTCTCTCTCTCTCTCTCTTATTCGCTTTCAGGTGTGGGGTAACCAGGTGATCTGAGTGTTAATGTGCAGGGCCGGCACGCAGTGTGTTTCCTTCCTATATAAACCGAGTGTTTCATGGCTGGGTTGTGCGATGGATGTTCGTGAGCTGTGCCATCTTGGTCACCGGTGCTCTCGTGCAAATTCCCGCTGCTGGAGTGGATTTTCCCACAGTTTTTTTTATCTACTCAGTGTTGATATGGCAACAAGTAAACAAATGAGGTTTCGTCTTACCAGCATGTGTGGAAACGTTTAAACCATGTGTGTGATAACTAACCTCGCGTTAGTTTGTGCCCCGCGCTTCCCTGTGATTGCTCTTGTTGCTGTGAGTTCATGAGTTTGAGCTCTTTTCCAGTCGAATCCCATAGAAAAATGCAAACAAATGTGTCCCCACTCAATATATACATCAACTGATGTGCGGATGCAATCTTTGTTAATTAAAACATATAGTTTTATATAGACGGATTAGAACCTTTAACCTCTTATGCAATGGGCAGATTAATTACCACTAGACCACTCAGTCAGACTCTTTTTATCAGCGCTGATTTATGTACTAATCCACTGTTGTACAATATCTCATGACTGACAATAGCACACACAGAGATGAAGTTATCAAATGTATTATGTTATTATGGGAATCCCATCCCTTTCCTTTGTTTGACTGCGACAAAACAAATGCTTAAAGTCTGAAGCAGTCTTAACATTTCCAAATATACAGCAGCTGTTTGTATAATTTACATATGAACTGTGTATCCTTCTAAACATTCGCGGCACCGCAGACAGCACACATACATCACAGCTCACGTTTAATCTTCACCCTGCGTGCTGAGAATGAGACACAAAAACCCGCATTTATACAAAGAATCCCTAACATTCACTTAAAATCCCTGTGTTAAAATAGTTGTGTAATAAAATGTGATTAGAATTTGAAGTGTTATTAATATAGTAGGACAGAGCGGGGCACAAACTAACACTTTTTGGTTTTCTTACGTTTGTGTAAATATACTTTGGGTTCGATGTATTTTTCTTTTTTAATTTCACACGTGTCTATTACACACATGTGGTCTTGTTTCATGAATACAGCATGTACTTTTTTTTGCAATCTACCTCGAAAAAAAGAAAGTGAAATGGTGGGGCACATTGTAACAGGAGAGGGGCACACTGTAACAAGACCATATAACAGCTTAAAACCCCCCTCTAACTACTGTATCTGATCTAATTAAAAAGCCTAGAAGATAAACAACATTTTCGTGTCAATAACAGCCATTTATTAACTTTACAATCATTTTGACACTTGACAATAAATACACAACAAAGCCACAGCATTGACCGAAATAATGCATGGATTGATGACAAAACACACACGCATTAAGGGGAATTATGTAAATTACATATCTGACTGCATGGAATTACATAAAGTTTTTTGGAACTGGGGCACATTGTAACAGTGTTACTACGTGCCCCGTCGGTGCAACTGGGATTTAAACCTGGCTGGTCACTTCTGCTGGCTATCTGAGAATTAAAAGACTATGTAAGATGCTAGCTAAAATATTGGAGATTAAAATGATACCAAGTTTGCCTCATTTTAAATAAACAGTAAATACAGTGATGAAAATCGACTCGTGAATTTTTACTTTTGCTATTTTAAAATGAACTTTTGGCGATATCTTCCAAAGTTTTTTGATTTTTTTTTTATCTGCACAGAGTTGATATGGCAACAAGTAAACAAATGAAGTTTCGTCTCACAAGCATGTGGAAACATTTAAACCACGTGTGTGACAACTAACCCAATGTTAGTTTGTGCCCCGCACTCCCCTAGGCTACGAATCTGAAAATGGCAATATATGCTGAACACTTGTATGCTGAAAGTGCTCATACGTGATTTGCTGATATAAAAATGTCAATTATTTATAGTAGATATATGCAGTATACAGAATATGACAATATGACAAAAATGACAATTTTCATATATGTATCATGTTTTTTTTTTTTTTTCCTCCCCTTTTTCTCCCAATTTGGAATGCCCAGTTCCCAATGTGCTCTAAGTCCTCATGGTGGTGTAGTGACTCATCATGAATTACGTTTGTTAATTTAAAGCCGGTTTATGGATAAATAAATATGGTAAATAATTTCATTGCAATATAATTATTTTTTTAAAGAAATAATTATATTAAATGATAGCAAAAATGTTAAATTAATCAGTTAGCAAAAAATGTTAAATTATAATTAAAAATGTATGTTGATAGATACTAAATTAATGGCAAAAATAGGCAAACAGGAAGTGTCTCATATCTTCTGCGTGCATTGTGTGATTTAGATTAAAATTGAGTTGTATGTTTTTCTTGGGGGCTAATCACATGGATGTGGCTATTGTGGGTCACGGTCAAAGCACCACCAACTGGCAGCAGGAAATGTGGCACTTACAAAAGACTTTGAAAAAGTTGTCTTACATTTACCCAAATTGCTTAAATTGTTTAGACACTGCTGATGGAACATTTTGAAGGGATGCTTTAATAGTGTTGTCATGGCAATGGATTAGATTACATGAAGTTGTAGTCAAACTGGAATGGTGGCATATATCTATTACACATTGTATGTTTAGGGTCCAAGTTTACATTAATGTTGAGTTGTTGCTGTGTCCATCATGCTTTGTTTTTCAAAAGCCACAGAGTGGAAATGGACCCATGGTGCTTGGGCACGTCATCGCTGCTTGCAGCTATATATATATATATATATATATATATATATATATATATATATATATATATACAGGTGCATCTCAATAAATTAGAATGTCGTGGAAAAGTTCATTTATTTCAGTAATTCAACTCAAATTGTGAAACTCGTGTATTAAATAAATTCAATGCACACAGACTGAAGTAGTTTAAGTCTTTGGTTCTTTTAATTGTGATGATTTTGGCTCACATTTAACAAAAACCCACCAATTCACTATCTAAAAAAATTAGAATACATCATAAGAAATAAAAAAAACATTTTTAGTGAATTGTTGGCCTTCTGGAAAGTATGTTCATTTACTGTATATGTACTCAATACTTGGTAGGGGCTCCTTTTGCTTTAATTACTGCCTCAATTCGGTGTGGCATGGAGGTGATCAGTTTGTGGCACTGCTGAGGTGGTATGGAAGCCCAGGTTTCTTTGACAGTGGCCTTCAGCTCATCTGCATTTTTTGGTCTCTTGTTTCTCATTTTCCTCTTGACAATACCCCATAGATTCTCTATGGGGTTCAGGTCTGGTGAGTTTGCTGGCCAGTCAAGCACACCAACACCATGGTCATTTAACCAACTTTTGGTGCTTTTGGCAGTGTGGGCAGGTGCCAAATCCTGCTGGAAAATGAAATCAGCATCTTTAAAAAGCTGGTCAGCAGAAGGAAGCATGAAGTGCTCCAAAATTTCTTGGTAAACGGGTGCAGTGACTTTGGTTTTCAAAAAACACAATGGACCAACACCAGCAGATGACATTGCACCTCAAATCATCACAGACTGTGGAAACTTAACACTGGACTTCAAGCAACTTGGGCTATGAGCTTCTCCACCCTTCCTCCAGACTCTAGGACCTTGGTTTCCAAATGAAATACAAAACTTGCTCTCATCTGAAAAGAGGACTTTGGAACACTGGGCAATAGTCCAGTTCTTCTTCTCCTTAGCCCAGGTAAGACGTCTCTGACGTTGTCTGTGGTTCAGGAGTGGCTTAACAAGAGGAATACGACAACTGTAGCCAAATTCCTTGACATGTCTGTGTGTGGTGGCTCTTGATGCCTTGACCCCAGCCTCAGTCCATTCCTTGTGAAGTTCACCCAAATTCTTGAATCGATTTTGCTTGACAATCATAAGGCTGCGGTTCTCTTGGTTGGTTGTGCATCTTTTTCTTCCACACTTTTTCCTTCCACTCAACTTTCTGTTAACATGCTTGGATACAGCACTCTGTGAACAGCCAGCTTCTTTGGCAATGAATGTTTGTGGCTTACCCTCCTTGTGAAGGGTGTCAATGATTGTCTTCTGGACAACTGTCAGATCAGCAGTCTTCCCCATGATTGTGTAGCCTAGTGAACCAAACTGAGAGACCATTTTGAAGGCTCAGGAAACCTTCGCAGGTGTTTTGAGTTGATTAGCTGATTGGCATGTCACCATATTCTAATTTTTTGAGATAGTGAATTGGTGGGTTTTTGTTAAATGTGAGCCAAAATCATCACAATTAAAAGAACCAAAGACTTAAACTACTTCAGTCTGTGTGCATTGAATTTATTTAATACACGAGTTTCACAATTTGAGTTGAATTACTGAAATAAATGAACTTTTCCACGACATTCTAATTTATTGAGATGCACCTGTATATATATGTTATTATTATTATTATTATTATTTTTAACGCATTCACCCATTATAAGGCATTCATCATGCTCGAAAACTCGAGCTCTACAGCACCTCCAAACCCAGGCAATGGTTGCACCGCCCACAACCGCAAAGCACTGCAAAGGGTGGTGCGAACTGCCAGACACATCATCGGAGGTGAGCTTCCCTCCCTCCAGGAAATATATACAAGGCGGTGTGTGAAAAAAGCTCGGAGAATCATCAGAGACTCCAGCCACCCGAGCCATGGGCTGTTCTCACTGCTACCATCAGGTAGGCGGTATCGCAGCATCAGGACCCGCACCAGCCGACTCCATGATAGCTTCTTCCCCCAAGCAATCAGACTTTTGAACTCTTGATCTCCCACAATCAAAATACATCAGCACTGCACTTTATTACCCTTACTCTTATATCTCACACCGGACTGTCATAATATAATAATAATAATATAATTTATGTTCTCTCTTAACAACTGACTATCAACTGACAGCCTGAATGTCAATACAGTACAATACTGTACATTCTATATATATATATATATACTTCTTTATATATTTTTATTTTTTATTTTTTATTGAATAATGTGTATCTATATAGTGTGTATTGTATACTGTACAGTGTATGTTATTATTTGTATATTGTTGAGTGTAATTATGTGTATAACAGATGTTTAAATTGTGTTGTGTTAATTTGATGTTATTGTAAATTGGTATATGTCTCATCACTGTCACGACTGCTATGTTGATCGGAACTGCACCCAAGAATTTCACACACCATTGCACTTGTGTATATGGCTGTGTGACAATAAAGTGATTTGATTTGATTTGATTTGGGGTTGGGATGAAGTTGCTCAGATGTGCACAAGACTTGGTATGGTTACTGCTCTCATCATGTTAGACAAAGTTCACTTGGTTGTATTTGACTCCGCCCAAGAGGAAGTCAGCCATGTTGGATGGAATGTGGGATTTTCACATTTTCCCATGGTATTTTGAGGGGCTTACGATGGCTGAAAACGTATGAAAGTTTACACATACATTTGTCTTAGGACATCTTTTTATTTGCTATTGCAGTTCAGCATAGACGTGCCTCATCAGTTCCACAGCACCCCCTAGTTCGTAAATGCTTATTACTTTTTTCAAAACTCTTGAAACTTGGCACAACTTGATATTCACAAGTTTTGGTGAGGACATTGTTCTCACCATGACAGACATATTTCCCTTTGGCTTGTATTAGCTCCGCCCAATAGGAAGTCAGCCATTTTGGTTTGTTTGAAAAATGCATGCTCTCGAATTTGAAACACTCCTCCTAGGGATTTCATGTTACAGGTACCAAATGTGTGCGACATCATGCCAAGACATTGACGATGCTAAATTGTGAAAGGATTTTTGATATATCGAACGGTGTTGCCATGGCGATGTGATAAAATAACACAAAAATTGGAATAAGGAAATGTCTCATATCTTCTGCGTGCAGAAAATTAAAAACATCGAAATTTAGCCAAATGTTTGTTCTTGCAGGATGTGGCTATTGTGCGTCACGGTCGTAGCACCATCAACTGGTGGAAGGAAGTGTGTCACTTTTAACAGACTTTGAAATATCCCTCTTATTTTTTACCTGAATTGCTTTAAATAAATAAATAAATAAATAAATAAATAAATTGGAATAATGTCAAAAGAGTGCAGATTTAAATTCTGAAGGGACTTTTGATATTTTAAATACTGTTGCCATGGCAACGTATTGAATGTCATCATTTTTGTGTATATTCACATGTTTTGAGATATTTGCCAAGCTTTAATTTTCAAGTTTATGTTAATAAACATATTACTTATTTTTTATATAAATAAAATATAATAAAAATATCAAATGAAATGTAAAAATACTAGAAAACCGAAGTCCTATTTCTAACCAAGGACTGAGTGGCAATTACAAGAAATGTCCAATAGAGGTCAGCCAAGCTTCATTGTTGAATGATGATGAAACACTTAAGTGACTCACTCTCGCTCAGGGTTGCCAGATAATAGTGCAAAACACCCCAAGCAGACATTTATACTGGCACAAATAGGAAATATTTCGCCTTTTGTCATATTTAATTTATGCAATCTGGCAACCTTGCATGAGAGTGTGGTCTCTGTCGCTCATCTTCGAAAAATAAATAAATAAATAAAATACTTAGCCCTCAATAGTGCAATATTATGCTCAAAGTGTGATGCAGCAAATCCGTGGCCATTCGTGAGGCAGCATGTGCTGTTTAGTGCCAAGTCTGTGAGCAAACCTTTTCAGTGATGAACTTGAGTAAAATCCCAATAGATCTTTGCATCATTCGCACACAGAGGGGACAAGCGAGCAAAACCAAGTGGGAGGAATACTTTGTTCTTTGTGTTATTTGTGAAATTCTGAAGTCCCTCACACCTGTATGCGAATGTTACTCTGGCAGTAATCATTTATCAGTGTCATGCAACCTGTTTTATTCAGTTGTGTGCTCAATGGGATGCCAACAGTGTACCCGCGCGTCCTTAAAATGTCTTAAAAAGTCTTACATTTACTTTTTAAAATGTAAGGCCATAAAACGTCTTAAATATCTTAAATTACAAGAAGTCTTAAATTTTGTTTGCTAAGGTCTTAAATTTTGGGGCGTGAATAGAGGACAAGCACAAAACAGCAGAATCTGCGCTAGTCATAATCTCTCTCTCTCTCTCTCTCTCTCTCTCTCTCTCTCTCTCTCTCGTGCATTTAGCAGCTGACGCTTGGGTTAGTGTGAGCGCGCACAGGGAAGTGCATTTTTACTGAATTTACGATGTTACACATGTATAAACCTTCAGAAACCCGTAAGTCAGAAATGCAAATGCCGTTATTTTGCGTCTCTGTCGCTCCTGCTTATAATCGACAAAGCTGTCAACATTGCAGTTTGCAAGCGCTCAAGGTTGGAGCGTCTTTTGATGCCTTTCAAATCATGGCACTTCCTTATTTCACAGAACCTTTAACAAGAATTGTAAAGCTAACAGAACTACTCAGCTGCAGAGTTACACCTGTTATATCTCTCATCTTATATCTCTCATCTCATGTTACGTACCGTTTACATGCTTGAATGCGTTTGTTGTTGCACTAAAATTACACGCAGTGCCACAAAAGAGCAAAACGTATGTGTCTCAGCTCGAGACGTTTAACAGTATAAAGCTCTTTTAAACTTGACATGGCATCTAAAAACACAAACAAGCCGTCAAAGACGTCTATCTAGTGCACGTTTACATTGAAATCATTTATAAAACAGTGCAGACGGTGCATATTTATTTATATGAGCCAATTATTATCCAGTTTGTTTCCTAATTGCAAATATCATTCAAATAGAACATACATATTACACAGGAGAAAAGGATCCTCATTACCATGGTTGGGTCATTGTAGCTAGTCTAATAGTAATAATAATAATAAATTATAGTATTTATGAAGTACTAGCCAAAACACATTCTGCCACTTGAAATAAAAATGAGGTCTAAGATTCTACCTATAGATTTTTTCATATGAAACTATAATATTTTGTTGAAATATAACAGTTACTTTTACTCAGGTAAAATCGTGAAACAATTATGTAAAGGTAATGAGGTTGAAATGTTTTTTTTTTTTTTTTAGCACATAGCACAGTATTGCTCTATCCTCCTCAGTGCTGTTTGGCATGTCTGGGCTGCCTACTGTTTGAAAGGTTTGACTTGACTTCCTCTGTAACGCTTTAAACTAGTAAAGTCTCACTAGAATTGAAATGGGTCTCATCAGTTTTGAGGTCTGCGCAGTGTGCACCACAATATCAAGGGATGCCCGGTTGTTGAGCGCGTGCTTCAGAGAGCAGATCATGAGCGTAAGCTGGTTCCATTACACTTGCACGAAAGCTTTAATCGGACCACGAAAAATATTGCAGTGCGGATGAGAAGCATTTAGCTGAATGCGAGATTTTCATTAAATTTGCCTCGGTAGTCCTAAATGGGCTATCACTTGGACATTCGCCTTAAAAATCTTTAGTGGGAGAACCATAGCATTGCTCTTTCCCTGCTGTCCGCGACCCAGTCCGAATAGACATGTGACCCACTTTTGGGTCGCGACCCACCAGTTGAGAAACACTGCACTAGACCAATCAGTCATGTTCTTGATTAAATTGCTGATCTATGTGTTCATCTACTGACTAACAAAATCCCAAGACTGATAGTGGCAGATGTAGAGATAAAATTACCATATTATGTGAAATATCTATTTGAGTGATTGAATAGGTAATTAAGAAAGACTGTTTATCAAAATAGGTGATTTAAAATAATCTCTTATTTATAATTTGATTGTGACTCCAATTAATTAACTAGTACTTGTTGCAATGAAGCTTGGTACGTTAATCCATAAGATCTACGCATGGGTGCTTGCTTTGGTGTTGCCACCCCTCATAGTATATAGTACATAGTACAAACTCTAATTGAATTTTTTTTGTATATGGCCATATACCAGATTTAAATATCAGAAAATGTAAATATTGCAACAGTCCTAATTATTTAATTCTCATTTGTCTTTTTAGTTTACAGATTTATTTTATATCTATTTTAACCTTAGATACGTTTTCTTGCATTACCTAACTGCACCGTAATTTGATGACCAAACTTTTGTTGTGGTAATGTATTTGATTACATTGTGACAACCGGAAAAGTGAATTTCCTATATTCGTAGCCACAACGTAACTTTGGACCGGTGCCAGTCCGTCATTACGACGTTGTGGCAATATCGAGGAACAGTAGTTCTAAGTATGTGTAACTACGTTCTTCAGTTAACTATGTTAATCAAAATAATGACAAAGGTCTGTTTAAGATGGCAAGCAAAATATCAACATCTGTATTTTAGAAATAACAGCTTGTATTCGGGAGCAATGACGTCACTCTCTATCCCTTGTGGTCCAAATCCTCTGAACCAGTGTCGTTCATTTGTGTTGTTAAAAGACACACATTCCTTTCTTTGTATTTAACAAGATTTTGGGAACCGTGAAATTATTCCAAGTTTTTTTTTTTTTTTTTTTTTTTGAAAGTGAACAGCCACAGTATTCAGCTCTGAATACGTTTGTTAGTTTTAATTCTGCTAGAAGCTGGCGCGACTTGCGTTGACTGTGTTTGTGTAATTGCATAGTCCTATATTTTAACTAATATTCAAAATATTTCTTTTGAAATTTAAGCGCAGTGTTTGAAATGTAACCGCAGCGTAGTTCTAACGGGAAGACAAGCAGCTGTACATCATCGCACCATTAGCTAGGTAACTCCTAGCCAATCACATGTAAGCCATTGCTTTATAAGTCTGCTCACATTCTATCACATTGATGTTTCAGTTGTGCTAACAAGGCAACATCATTCTATAGCACTGTCTGACATCGAGTCCATTTCGCTCTCCACTAGCTAACATCCAGCTATGGACATGGACTTACTCACTGCTCCATACCTTTATCCAGGATCAGCAGCTCCTCGCCGCAACATGTCTGCAAATTTCCGGATTCTCAGTGGGATTGCGCCCTTTCGGAATCATAATAGACACATTCCGACCCCTCCAGGCCACAGGAGAATCAGTGCACAGAACATCTCTGGAAGCCCGCCTTCCCTTCCCAACGAAGCCATCTCTTCATCTCAACTTCTGCCCACATCAAACCCATGGGGAGTAAACAATCAGCAAACCCAGATCTTCATTCATATCTCATTCACTTAGGAGATCTCCCTCAATTGAGCCACTGCATCCACCTCAATCAGAATGCACGACCTGGCGCAGAAGGAGTGCGCTCCTCTCAAAGTCTGTCAAAATCATCGGCTCAGGCAGCAGCTGATTTCCATCAGAAATAACCTAAGTTCTTATCATACCCATCAAATGCATTCAGATTTAGTCATGGGTCTAGGCCTTCTATTGCCATGCTGTCTGTTCATCATAACACATCTGCATCAATATCAAAAGGCAATATTTAATGTCAACAGCGCATTCGCTCTCATAGTAACGGCAGGCAACCACGCGTTCACAGCGTGATCACATGAGGTAACTCGGTCAATGTTCACTCACATGTCATTCACCGTGTTGCATGCCTGAGCGTTCGCCATCGGGGAATTAAGATCATTATTCAGGCA